>NW_027211110.1:62500-99562 GCF_029030835.1 Brachyistius frenatus
AGGTGGCGTTCACTCACAGAAGCATGAAGAGGAGCATCCGTCGGCCTCTACTTTTATATAATCTGCCATTATAACAGATATCAAAGCAGTGAATTCTGCATTCTATCTGCTTACAGATCTCTGCGTCTCCTCAGCTGCTCCAGCTGTTGTTTTTTCACTCCTACCACTTATACAAGTGTGGACAGTGTCCAGGCAGCTGGACAGCGAAGGAGGTTCATATTCGTCAGAGGACTTGTTAAAATCAAAGCTTTCATCTAAACAGCTGAGATTTTTCATAAGTGTTTCATAAGCGTGCAGAGGCGTGCACGAACTTAAAATAAGTGGCAGCTTTTTCCTGTGCAGGATTAGGATTGGATTTTCAGAAGTAGGTGGTTCTGGACAAAGGAATCAGTGTGTTAGAGGGACATTTAGGGCGGTCATAAGGAAGATTAATAAATGAGGGGGTCAGTAACGGGACCTTAGGTAGCTTGGCTCCACCCACCTGTTGCTCGCATCTTTCATTTTAGTCTGGAACATAAACTGTATATAAAAGTGGACGTAGCTTCTGGACTGAAAAATGAGGCCGATGTGGAAGTGATGCAATTTTTCTGTATGTCATTCGCTAAATTCAGTCTTCCAGATTAGTTTTCTGGAGGTCCATCAGAAAAGAATCTGTCATTAATTGTAAAATGAGCTTTAGAAAGACGTGCTTTTGGGGGCGTGTCTGTTTGATTGACAGGCCTGTGGTGCAGTCAGGTTACAGCTATCGGTGGGCGGGACGTAGTATCGTCAGGTTTCCAATCAGATCGGTCTGATCCACCACTGGCTCCTCCCCCAGCTCGTCCAAATATGGTCACTTCCTGCTCCAAACCGCTCCGAACTAGCAAGATGGTGACGGACAGAATCGTGAACTCGAAGGTGACGTCACTGCTGGTTGCTGTTTGTTCTGGAAACTCCAATTGCTGATCAGCCATCAGTAGGCGTGGCTACGTTTGATGATGTTGAGGTCAAGTGTTTGACTTCAGTTAGGTGAGACGAAGCGATACGAACAGTCGTAGCAAGCCGGAGTGACAACGACTCCTTAAAATCTGCTCTGGTTATTTACCGACGCGATGGAGTAACAGCACACAAAAAATATCTGAAAGTTCCCAAACAAAAGAAGCTAAAACACCTTAAAATATCAAAATGTGACGACAGTGTCATTTCTTTTTTAACCTCTAGATCAACACATGCATCAAATTCTCCATCATTCCTGAATCTTTTTGATCAGAATATTATATCAAATATCAGGATTATTCATGTTAAATCAAAAATGTGTCTTAAATCCAGCACAGTTGTTCT
This sequence comes from Brachyistius frenatus, assembly GCF_029030835.1. Lineage (NCBI taxonomy): Eukaryota > Metazoa > Chordata > Actinopteri > Embiotocidae > Brachyistius > Brachyistius frenatus. The sequence goes on from NW_027211110.1 coordinate 63,821, forward strand.
TTAAATGAGCTTTTAATCAAGATTGTTGTATTACTGACTTTAAATAGTAAGCAAAACAACTGCATTCCCATATAATTATTGTTAAAAACTGAATTCTGAAAGACTCCTGCTCCTGCCTCTGTGTGATGTGATTTCAAGGTGACCATGATCAGTTTAAATGAATGAATCCTTGTATTTTCGGCTCCCATTCATCTCATTCTCGTCTCATCGCCGTGGGCTGAACACGCTGCGGCGCAACATCCTCCTCATGAAAACAATTTAAGGTTAATTCAGTCGGACGACACTTGAGGTCCAGGAAACAATTAGTGTTCGGTTAATTCATTAACTGCGGCGTGGTTTAGTAGGAGTTCGCCTTCGAGACGTGTTCTTCGATGAGGCAGCAGCGGCTCCAAAAAAAGACACAAATTTCACTTCCTTCGGTTCAATATTCATCAGCTGATTCTACCGTGTCATTTTCTCCTCATTTGTATCTCGATTTATCGCCCTCAGTTTAAAAGAGAAGATGTTTGAATCCCCTCTGGTGCTGCAGAGACGGAAAGCAGTAATAAAGACGTGAAAACGCCATCCTGACATGATAATCGGTCACGTTGCTGAGTCACTGAGCATCTCTTAGGGAAGTTGCCAGTGTTGTCCCCCCTTCCCTCCACCTCGCCTGAAATGTCTCTGCTCAGTTTAAGGAGAAGCCGGTGACCTCGCCGTGACCTCGCCATGACCCCTCATCTCTCTCAGCCAGCACAGGCTGAATTTCCCCCGAGCTTCAACCCCAGATATGAATTCAGCCGGCATTCGCTGTGCGTGGAGGGAAACTGCAGCGAGAGCACTCTTTTTAAAGTGTTTTTTATTTTATTTCCCTCCTTTCAGCCTTCATCTCACAATGCAGAAGTTCTACCACGCCGGCGACGCTCTCGTCAAACTCTAAATACATTGATAGTTGCGTTTTGTTTATGACGAGTCAGAAGTCAGCGATATTAAAACCTTGACTCGGTTCTGTAACGGTGAGAATGTGCAGGACGATGGAGCCTCTAGTCTTCGTCTGCATGTTCAGGTTTCATCTGAAGATCAGCTGGATGGAAAACTTCAGGATTCTGTGCAGAAGATGCACAGATGTTATGAGGGCAGAAATAAGAAGCACCTTTACCTGTGCAGGATTATTATTCTTTTTTTCCCTGAAGGTCGCAGTAGGAGTTGGTGGTTTTGGACAAAGGAATGTACTAGAGGGACATTTAGGAAACGTGGGTCAGCTGGTGGTCTGGCTCCGCCCCCTTATTGCTCATAGCTTCTTCAGTTTTTACTTTCATTTTACTTTCATTATAGTCTGGAACATCCGATTGGCAATCAGTGACCTCCGTCTCATGTTCGTGTGCCGTTAGTGTGTCCTACGTCGAAACGACTGTTTCTTACAATAACGTCTGAGAGTAGAGTTTTAATTCTTTAGATTTGGGAATGTGAATTTTCTGGACAGTATAACTCATTTCTGCCCGTTTAAACCTCCAACCAGATTACATTTTTGGCACCTCTGACATCCATCACATGTTGGTCGGTGCTGATTGGTCAACAGCTGATCCAACAGTTTCATAATTATTCCCAAGTCTTGTGTAAGGTCAGACTCGGAGACCCACACAGTGAGTTCAGGTTCTGGTAGAACCGGGCCGGTCTGTGGGGAGAGGCATGAACTCTGAAGGCTGACGTGCTTCATGTCGGCTTCAGAGCAGAAAAGAAACTCTTGACACAGATTTTTCATTGTAATTTCTATCTCGGGTCAATTTCCTATTTAATCATCGGACCCAAGCGGCCGACCCGTTGACGTCTGTCTGCGCTACGCTACCAATTTAGCTTCCCCTCACCGTCTCGGCGCTTTCTTTTTTCTTTTTTTTTTTTTAGAAAGTCCTTGTCCTCAGGTCACCCGAGGTGCCGAGGGAGGACGCAGAGAGACGTCCTGAAGACAGACGTGTTCCCGGCTCATTGGCAGCCGTCAGAGGCTCTCCGGTCAAATCAAAACCTCGCACCGACCCGCGCTTTGATCAGCCCCGCCCACCTTTCACCATGACAACCAACACCACCCGTCTCCATCAGCACCTTCCAACAGGCAGCAGCGAGTCTGTTTAACTCACCACACGGACGCTAACGTGCCGCTAATGTGGCTTCAATAATGTGTCGGACCCCGTTAAAATGTCCTTGATGGAGTCGCATCGACCTTGGAGCGCCGATCCAGAACAAATGGTGACTTCATGATGCTGATAATAACGTGAAGCAAACAGACTCACAAACTGCAGACGTTTTGTTCGGGGAAAATGTCCACGTTGTGAAAGCGTTTTTTTTTAGTCCTCCGCTGGGATTTCCATCGATGTTTCTTTGTGTTTCATACGTTTTAAAACGGAACATTGTCAGCTGGTTATTAACTCGTCGTCACCGAGCTGCAGCGTGAAGCTGTCAGCGAGTCCTCACGCTTCTCTGAAAGAAATCCGTCCACGGAGACGAACAGCGAGCGATCGCTTAAAGAAAAACAGCTTCATAAAAAAAGCATCTTTACTCATTTAGAGGCCCGAGATGATGAGTTCGGTTTGGTGGGTTTTATTGACCTGCCAGGCTCTCGGGTTTCATCTCTGTCACTCTCCAACCGGCTCGCGTCTTCGGTCTCTCCGACCATCAGTCTTCGTTTCGCAGCCCGTCGGCTGCCGTGTAATGATTATGTATAGCCAGTCGCTCCTATCGATCCTCAGCAGAAGTAAAGATGTCAAACACAGGCGCGCGTCTGCTCGTGTCAGCAGCCTGCAGGCATTTCTTTTTTTAAATTTTCTTTATCATTTCTAAGAAGCAGCATCTTCCTCATGCGTGTGTCTCTATGATAATCTGCTGTTGCACCTTTTGCAAAGAAAAAAACTTGTCATTACTTTGTCAAGCACGTGCTTAAAATGTAAAGACTAATCAGACATTGTAGCCACTTCTCTGGAAAACTTGTGCGCCGTGTTTTATAGCAAAAGAAAAATACTAAAATGAAAGAGTCAGAAGAGGCACAACAATAGCAGCGCCGCTCATGCGGCTTTGAGGAGGACAAATCTCCCTGCAGCACCTTGTACTCCCTCTACTGCAGCTTTCTGGGGGATTAGAGCAGCTTGTTTGCTTTCAGCCTGCCGGTAATAACGGTCCTCCTGCAGAGGCACGCTGCATACCCCCCCCCCCCCCCGTTAACTGTGGTGCACTCGCTGTCCTCCGAGTGGAGCTGCAGGGGAAATAAACCCAGATGTTTACGCTGAATGATGGGCTGGTTGCCGCCCTGCAGTCCTACTGTACAAACACCCGCTGCCCCGGCGTGACCCGCGAGTCGCTGCTGAACTTTGCTCCAGTTTGCTTTGTCAGTGTAATTCTGTATATTGGAAGCTGTTGTTTGGATCTCATTGTGCTGTAAACCTCAGACTTAACGGTGGATCAGACCAACAATAACAGGCTGCTTCTTTTTTTTTTTTTTGCTTAATTGCGTTAAACTTTTTTTTTGTTAAGCAGATGAAATGGTGTCCAATTAAATTCCCATCTCGTGTTTTTATTTCCAGACTGAGTGATGATCGGGGAGTTGATGTGATGCATTTGAGTCGTTTTTGCAGGAACGATTTTGCAAACAAAAGCAGCGATTGTGAGTTTTTGGATTGATCCGGACCCGTGTGCCGGCGCTGAGTACCGACAACAATGTGCTTTGCTCCCCTTTAAGCCTCATATGTTGTGATCTGCGGTGATTAACGATAAGCGTCTTACCTCTGGCGGGTAGAAGTCCGATATTTCACAATGCAAAGTGGTGAGATTTTGGATTAGATGGATGCAATGAGACGAGAACATCCAGGAATTTGGGGAACGTCCAGGTGACGAAAAACCTGCTGCTTCGGTCGAGCACACCGATGTGGGTCGACGCTGACTAACCTGTGTTTCAGTAACTCGTGGGTCCGAGTCTGTGGCCTTCATGTCCATCAGTAAAAACTATAAAATACAGGTTTTATACTCTCTAACTCACAGACTGGATATAAAAGAGTTCGTAGCTTCAGGTCTGTAAAATGGTTCCGATCCAGAAGTGTCTTCAGCTGCAATACCAGCGAGTGCCACTAGAGGTCGGCTCCAAAAAGCCTCCGGCTCCATAGACTCCCATTCAACTTCTCTCATCAAATCCAAAGTGAATAAAATGTGTCCATCAGTTATCTCGGTGTTGTTAGCTAAAGTCACTCCTTCTTCTTAGTTTTCTGGAGGTCCATCTGAAAATAATCCCTCATTCATTAGAAAAGAAGATTCAAGAAGACCTGTTTTTGGGGGCGTGTCTGTTTGATTGACAGGCCTGCGGTGCAGTCAGGTTACAGCTATCGGTGGGCGGGACGTAGTATCGTCAGGTTTCCGATCAGATCGGTCAGATCCACCGCTGGCTCCTCCCCCAGCTCGTCCAAATATGGTCACTTCCTGCTCCAAACCGCTCCGAACTAGCAAAGATGGTAACAGACAGAATCTGAACTCAACCCTTCACAACGTTCACAAACCAACGGGTGACCTCACTGCTGGTTGCCGCTCGGTCTAACTTCACCGTGGCAACGGGGCTGTTGTCCCAAGTCTCAGCAATTAAATTGGTACAAACGCGTTTTGTAGAATTGATAGAAATGATAAATAAAACTGAGTTGTGATCAACCAGAAGCAAAAAAATAAATCCCAGCAGTGTGTTTTTATTGACTCTTTATTGACTCTCTTCACTTCACACCTCGGTGCAGCAGATGGTGAATCAGAGGTCACCTCCACACCAGCTGCTGCACCGAGGTGTGAAGTGAAGAGAGTGTTGAGGAACTGACCTCCGACCTTCCGGAGGAGGAGAACCCCCCCCCCCCCAAGGATCAATGAAGAAGAACCTTAATTACTCTATAGATGAACACAGCGCTTATAAAAGGACCTTTTTATGGAAGACAGAGCAGTATGAAGTGGAGTTCATCCTACAGCGATGTTTCATCCCCCAGCTGAAGGGCAGCGTGTCGGCGTAGCCGGAGCTCCTTCTTTTCTTTCGCTCCGTACATTAACCGATGAGAGGCGGGAACATTTTTATTGAATTTCATTTTATTTATAGAGCGTCAAATGACAAAACATGTTATTTAAGTCCTTAAAACAGAACTTTAAAGCTTCATACAAAGGAACCCAACAATTTAACAAACTACCTGTCCTGCAGCAGTCAAACACCTCAACGGCATCACAGCCTGCAGATGCATCTTTGTAAACAGGGGGGGGGGGTGTACTGGAGAGTGGGAGTGTGTTGTTGATGGCAGAGTGTTTCTGTGGTTTGTGTGCACGTGTCCAAACGACATGTCGCTCCCAGATTTCCTCCTCATGCATGGGTGACATCTGCTGCCGTGTTCCAGATGTTCTACTGGTGTTCCAGATGTTCTACTGGTGTACCAACTCTCACTATTCTGAGTACATCAGTGTCGGGAACAGAAAAACATGCAGTGATTTCTGGGTAAAATAGTTAAAGCTGCAAATATGTTGGAGGCTGATGTGTTCACGTGATGAGGTCATTTCCTGTCGGTGCAGAACGGCAGTGAGATTTGAAACAACACTGTACGACACAAGTAAGAGTCCTCACATGTAAGAGTGAGTTCAAACTATGTTTTCAGCAGCTCGCAATGTTGCAAAATTCCATGTAAAATAAAACTCATCAAGAAAAATAATTCCTCATTTACAGTCAGCGAGGTTCTTCATCCTCTCCTCCTCATCATCAAAACAAACCATAAGCAAGCAGCAAAAACAGGAGGTGACGAGGTGATTATATTTTGAGTTTCATTAAAATAATCTAAAGCAGATTTTTAAACTTCACAAACAGCTGTTTTATGATGTGCAGATTGCTTATTATCACAGGAAGTCGATACATATCTTTCTTTTATGCAGTAGTAGAGACATGTTTTTTTCTTCCTTACTTGCCATTTGTTTCCACTTTGTACAATAAGAATCACACAAAAAGTCCTTTTGATAAAAGCCTCAACAATCATAATAAAACAAAACAACCTCTCAGTAAAACCCGGCAGAGACGAGGAGGAGGAGGAGAGCTGCTGCTATGATGAAGGAGAGGAGTGACGTGAAAAGAATGAAGGACAAAAGGAGGATAGATAAAAACAGAGCGTGACGGATGGAAGGAGAGTTTATGGTTGAATTAAAGAAAGAAAAAGATTTTTAAGAGTAATTTCAGATGAAATTCCTCCGTTTTGAACTCCATTTGAGGAAATCCTCAAGTTAAACACCTGAAAATTCAACTCTCGTCCAGCAGTGAAGTAACCCGTTTTCAAGTGTATAAATTACATTTTTATTTAATTTAATTAATGTGCAAATACCCAGATAAGTTCAGATTCATAATATTAGTGATATTTTTTTTATATTGATTTACTGCATTTATTGTGAAATATTTGACCTCAGAGCTCGACTGATGCTGGATTTTTTTTCTTTATAACCAAACGTTGACCAATATTTGTCTGACAAACACGACATGCAAACAAAAAATGTTTTCCAAGAAACTGTAAGAAGCCGAACCTGCTGATGGTTTCTAAAAAGATAAATATAAAGATCCAGTGTTGGTTTGCAGGTCGTCTGAGGTTTTCCTGACTAACCACCCGTCTGACTGTTTTTCTGTGTGGAAACCTGTCGTGTCTCATTTTCCTCGGGGTACTTTGATCTGTCTCTGTCTCTCCAGGTCTCTATCCCTTTTGTTCTTTGCTCAAACTTAGATCTTTTTTTTTGTTCCTTTTTTTTACAACGCATTGCATATTCAGAAGAGGCAGCATGTAGGTATCCTTAAAACAACACACACCACCCTGGCTGCATGAATCATCATTTTATACTTTCTACTTCTTTTGTTTTTATTATTTGGATTTTTTTTTTTGGTATTTTATTTTCTGGGTTCTGCTTTTTTTGGTGTCCCTCCCTCCCCCCCACCCCACCCCCCACACACACTCCCCCCTGTTCTGTTGAAGTACGACACATGTCTCAATGCAAAGAGGAAATATTCAAGTTTCTCTATTCTATCATGCTGTTCCTGTGTTTGTCAGCAGTAGTATTTAATCAAATGGAAACCTCCTCTCATGATTTGCAGTAGTTTGGTTTCAGTATTTCAAACTTTCAGTAGTTTTTTCTTGATGAACTCTTTGTTTTTGTTTATTTCATCCATGACGTCTGTGCTGCATATTTCTGTCGCGCTCTTTTTTTTTTTTTTTGGACTTGTCGGTGTGCTGAGTGACAGCTCATCCCGTCCGGTGCCTTGTCCTCCACCTGTCTCTCATCTGTTCCCTGTGGCTGCATGCTCTTTTCTTTCTTTCTTTTTCTTATTGCACGATGTACGTCGCTCCCGCAGACTTAATATCATTCTCTCTTCTCTCCCTCCTCGTCTCCTCTCCCTTTTTTGTTTTGTTTTTGTTGATGGTCTTTCTGTTCTTTGTCTTCTCTCTGCAGGGGAGGTGCTCTTTCAGATGGCAGAAGTGCACCGACAGATCCAGATCCAGCTCGAAGAGATGGTGAGCATGTGGTGGTGGTGTTGCTAAAATCGGCACTTCTTAAGCCACGAGCCGGGCAGCCGAACAGATTGCGGGCCTGTTTGCTTTGGAGTCCTCACGTCTCGGGATATTTTTCAATATTTAACACTCAACCAGACGCTCGCTTTGCCGCTCTTAAGTAGCCTCAAGTGTGTTTTCCGTCTTCAGATGACGGTTTGTTGACTGATCCTCTGATATGTAAATTACAAGCCATTACAGACTGAAAACATTCTCATTCCGCTTCTCCGAAAGGTCTTTGTCCCGGTCGAACGGAGTAAATTGGCCTATTGTGGGCGACATTAGAAAGAAAACGTTGAGTCAACCGAGAGAAGTAGTTCAGGGCTTTCATTTTTTTATTCAAATTATTTCAGAGGCTGTTTTGAGATTGAATGTCCTCATTCTTGGAGTGTAATGGGTGTCGAAGGTCCGAGGCGGCGGTGCGATACGCTCATCAGGCTCTCCTCATCCAGAGAGATCGAGAACAACGTCGGCTGAATATTACCACTTCTGTTACATGAAGAGTTCTTCCTGCAGTTCATCCTGAACTTCCTGCTTTCTCAGCAGATATCTCGCAGATGCCGGTTTAGGAAAATATTCCCAACGTGGATGATAAGAGGGGAAGGACGGAGGGTGAAAAGGTCCCACAGTTGTTTTAAATGATTTGAAAATGCAGCACGTGGATCTTAAGGGAAGGAAATCGATACCGTACATAAAGAGTTTCGCCTCCGGTTCCACTTCGTCCTCTCGTCTCTCACACAGCATTGCTGCACATGCAAAGACAACAAATTGTCTTGGCATGCGCTTCACATGCCAGACATCCTCCCTTTGACTCTCTGGGTGTGACGTTTCCGCGGGCGACACAAATACGTAGCCGCGAGTCATTCTGTCACCACAACACAGAGGGAGGCATCAAATTCCTGTATGAAAATAATCCACTGCGGTCTGACATGACCGCTGGAGGTTCAGTTTATTCTGTGCTTGGCGAATTGTTTTTGAGGTTTGTGTGTCTGTGTGTGTGTGTGTGTGTGTGTGTGTGTGTGTGTGTGTGTGTGTGTGTGTGTGTGTGTGTGTGTGTGTGTGTGTGTGTGTGTGTGTGTCTTGCAGCTAAAGTCGTTCCACAACGAGCTGCTCACCGAGCTGGAGAAGAAGGTGGAGCTGGACGCACGCTACCTGAACGTGAGACTCTTTTCTTCTCCTACGATCACTGAGACTTAAGTCCCGCCCTCTTATTGAACAAATTCTGCTGAGCCTTTCAGCCTCTTTCAGCTCATTGTTTTGGTTTGACATTGCATCTACTGTTTCAGCTTTCTCATCAACTTTGATTCACGGAGCAGCTGTTTTGATAAACCTGCTGGGAAACTGTCCAATAAAATAGTTGGAACATTTAGCAGCTGATTTTTCTCACCAAAAAAATATTACTAGTGAAATATTTCTATGATGTGCAGCATGCTCCTTGTCACAGGAAGTGACTCTTTATCAGGTAGTGCTTTTAAAAACGAAATTTTTTGCTTTTTACTTTTGGACAAAAGATGCTGTAAAATCAAATTTTTGCAAAAAAATAAGACGAATCAAAAGGGAGTGACTGTTTGCTAACATGTTCCCCACAATCCTTTTTAAAATTTTTATATTTGGAGTTCTTCTAGTGGCCCAAAAAATTAATCAAATTCAGCTTTAATCTTTTCAGAAAGAATCACTGAAGAAGCCTGAAGAGAAACTAGCGTGAATAATGAAAGAGGCGGTTTTCACTCGTCTCCGATATGTAAAGCAGACATTAATAGGCAACAAGGCCGAGCAGTTCTTCTCCTAACTGTTCCTACAGAAGGATTTTATTGTAGTTTATTTAAAAGCAGCTTCAATTATTAATTTAATGTTCGTTATTCAGAGAACTTAATCAGAAGTATTACGGCCTGAGGAGATTATTATGTAAGCAGGAACCTGCGTGAATAAAACACCTCTGACTGCGCTGCTCGTCACGATGCATCCAGAATGAACCTCGGTCTCATTAAATCATTGGCTTACAGACAAAAATGCAAACTCTCTCCTTAATTTCTCACCAGCTTTCATCCAAACCGCTGCAGCAACTTCTATAAATTACTTCCTACGCAACCTCGTTTCCCAAACCCCCCCAAAAAAGCAGATTAAGTAGACAGATTGATTATCGGTGGTCTGGAATCAGGCCCGAGAACATTTTAGGAGGGGCGTGTCGCCGTGTTTGGAAAGCTCTGAGATGAATGTAATTCTGATCATTACAGTCAAAAAGGAGGATGCATTCAAATGCAAATGGGGAAAAAAACCCTGCTCCATTTATGACCTCATGGTAGAAATTAAGTTTTTTTTTTTTTTTTAAATGTTCCTTTTTAAGTTTTTTTTGTCAAGTACACACAAAACATTTGGGGAAACTGAGGATAATTTAGTTTTTGAAAAAATGGCAAATAGTTTTTTCCTGAGCTACAGGAGGCGTCATAAATCAAGAGATGATAACGCGATGCCAAATTTGGCAATTTTCAAATGAATACTTGATAGTTTAGGAATGAGCTGGCACATTTTTTTTATTTTTAATTTTTTTTTATCAAGGTGAAGTGGGCTACAAGAAGGTTTGTAGATACAGAAGAAACAATCAGAATCAGGAAGGAGAGAAATCCTCCCAAATGACCGTCCTGCACCGATTCAGGCGGTAAAACAGAAACCAATGTTTCCATTGTCGAATGTGAAGTCGTGTGTAAAGCTCTCATCTGTGGGGATGCTGACACACTGGAGCACCGCTGTGCCCCCCTGCTGACTCTGTGCTGCCCCCCTCAGGCTGCGCTGAAGAAGTACCAGATGGAGCACAAGAGCAAAGGTGAGAGTTTGGAGAAGTGCCAGGCCGAGCTGAAGAAGCTGCGCAGGAAGAGCCAAGGCAGCAAGCACCCGTCCAAGTACGGAGACAAGGAGATGCAGGTCAGTCTGGGTCTCTGTGTGTGTGTGAGTGAGATGTTTTCAATGGTGCAGAATATAGATGCTGGAGCTCCTTCAGCTATCTTGGACCGCTGGATGCCTTTTCCCTCCTCCTGATGGGATTTGACCTTCTGTTGCGTCTCGTAATCTGTGACTGCTGTTGATAGGACGCGCTGAGCTGAAGCTGAATGGGATGGGACCATTTTAAGCTCTAAAAATATCAAATATTCTAATATAATTAAAACAGCAGTTAAGTATCATTCGGTTTGTACAAATGTACAAAATGCCCCCGTAACTTTGATATTTTCTGTGTTTCATGAGTTGCCGCCCTCCTCTGTGTTGCATAATGTTTGTTGGTGATATCTGGAGCAGGTGAGCGAGCCGTGGGTCTCTGGTTCAGGTAGCTGCTGCAGCGGAGGCGTGATTAGACGCTGCGAGTCTCCGAGCTCCGTCTGTAGGTGTTGTGGTGACACACGTTGGGCGGGACCTCTTACACAACCTCCACAGGAGACCGTCCAATCAGCTGCACACAATACGGAGTTTATTAGTTCAAAACTGAATCAGTAGTTTGTTGGACAAAATCTGAAATGAAACACACAGTGAGACGGAGGCTGTGGCTTTCAGTCATTACAGAGACAGAGACAGAGAGAGAGAACGGGGTCAGAGGTCAAAGGGCAGATTGTTGGGCTCTGCAAGGAGCAGCTGGGGAGGTAATGGTTGTGTAATTGTTAGTGTTGTGGCGATGGCTGGCCGGTGGGGCGTGAAAGGAGGGCGACCGCGGCGCTCCTTCAAAAAAAAAAAAAAAAGACGGATGTACAGCGAGCTTCGACACCGTTGAAGCCCTGCAGCGCCGCCGGGCTTCAACGGTGTCGAACGGGACTCTTTAATCAGCTCCAGTTGTTTCTTTTCTTTCCTGTCTGCTTGTTAGTGCCGAAATCTCAGAAATCTTCTTGGTACATTTCAAGATGCTGATATTTAGTAGATCCACATATTGTGACCTCCCCGGGTGGATCTGTGTTGCTTTCAGCTTCTTCACTGCATCTTTTTTTGCCACTTAAGGATTTCAAAGTGATGTCGTTGACGTCTGATCCAAACAACACGTTTTCCGTGTGGAGTTTGCGCATTTGTGTCGAGCATTCGTACAGTTACACCAAAGAAATAACTGCGATGATGAACACTTAGGGGGTCCAAACACTTTGTGAGAAAGAGTGAGCTGACTGGACGTATTCTGAGAAGTGGGTTAAAAGGCTTAAAAACACGGAAACAACGGACAAGCTCAGATCTAGAAAACGGACGGTCATCCTGACTTCCTTTTATTAATACTAAAATCTAAATATATACCGTGTACACATTTCATTTAACGGGCCCCTTTTCTATTTTTACGCCTCTTCGACAGTGACGGCGTCTGTGCGCTCGTCAGGAAGCCAGATTCCTGGTGTGCATCATACGGGCCCGAAGGTGCAAGAACAGATCTGCCTTTTTAGAAGATACAATATGTTGTATGTACAGTGTGTATCTGCTCTAACGTTTTACATAACGAGGTTTTATTCTCCCCGAAAGCATCTCCCTCACTTTTAATCAAGCAACACCACAGCTGGCCGGTGCAAGAAAAAACAAAAGAAAGTCCGCTCGCTCCTCCTGGTGTTGATGTTACGACGCCGTAAAAACACCGAGCACGATTGAAAGTAGACATCGACACTGGCAGTAGATGTTATGATTAATACTTCAAAACCACCAAAAACTCCTGAATTAATTCCTCGTTGAAGTCAGTGGTTCCCAACACGTGGGTGGAGACCCCCTCGAGAGGCCACAGAATGAATCCCAGGATGATGAACTGCAGGAGAAAATAATGAAAAATAAAATGTAAACAGTCTCACAGAATTATGTTTATTTTTCTGATTTTTCTGCTCTTAACTTTAAGATGAGATTTTTTTGTTGCCTTTTTCTGTTTCACAACATTTCATAACAAAACTGAACATGTTTTAAGCCTTTTACACAACAAAATACGGCTTTCTGACTTTTTATAGACTAAACTTCATTTAAAAAAAGGTAAAATAATGGAGATAGATTTCAAAAATCATCAGCTGGAGCCTCGACTGAGTTACGTTGGCACTTGAAGTGAAAGAGGTGAAGTTAATGGAAGTGGAGACGTTACATCAGGACAGGAAGGTCTGAGTGGGAAGAAACTACTTTTGCTGCCCAAAGAAGTTCAGTTTTCTCTCGTTACAGTTTTAAGACGCAGATGTCTCTGTGTTGCGCTACGTCGTCTTCGTCTTCTTTTTAACGCGATGTTTCTTAAAAGGAATCAACACTGGGACTCATTCAAATTTGAAGTCCCCAATATGTGCATGCAGAGTAGTAACACCAACCAGTTAGAAGTTAGTGAGAGTTTCCTGCCTTGTGAGAACAACTTCCAGTTTCTGACGCAGACACAGGCAGGCATTCACTGCAAACCACCTGAACTGTGGCGCCGTGGCAACGGGGTTTTTGATTCTGTAGTGGAAATCGCCGCATGGGCTCAGGCACACTTGGAGCAGGCGCGTTGGAAGATTTTCTGTTCCCCCAAAAATTGGTCTCAAAATCCAGTTTCAGGTCTGTGGTGAAATCACAAATGTTCACGTACCGGCGTTCACGTACCGGCGGTCGCGTTCACGTGTCGAACTCGGGCGCTGATGTCGTAACTTGGAAGACTTCCTCGTGTTGCTTCCTCCCGCTCCGTGCACGTCCCGGCGCTGTACTCCGTCGGCGTGCAACAGGAGCAGTCTCTGATTGCCTCTCGTACTGAGATCATCTCAGAGACTCAAATCTATTTAATCCTGAAATCCATTTTGTAAATCTGGCAGGGAGCTTCGGCACGCGTTCGCACAATAAGTCTGTTATTAGTTTGAGCTTTCCTTCATCTCAGCGAGACACAGAGGAGGTTTGTCAGAACTCATGAAAGCAGTGCAGGTTTTTCTTTCTGCACCGAACACGCGTGAAGAAATCCGCATCCCGGTTTTAATTCGAAGAAACCATCTTAAAAATGTTGAACTTTCCCAGCGAGTTTAATTAGCGATCATCTCTTTGAGTGCACGTCTCCGGCAACACTCGCTGACATGTTTCATACTCAGCAGAGTTTTTGCATCGACGCTTCAGACCATCTTTAATAAGTCAATAAATACTGGACGCTGCACATGTCTTTAATGCTGATTGTGCTCGCTGTCAGCAGAAACCAGGAGCAGCTCCTTTTGGCCAGATTTATATTTTTGCGTGAAGAGGCAGCTTTCGACGAGGACGAGCTGATTGGCAGGCGGCATGAAAGTCCCGGCTGGAATCTAATTAGGACTCCATATCTGAGAGCGATCACAGCGCGTGCTGCGGGCCTGATGCATTGAAGCTGCATGAATAATGCAAAAGAAGCAGAGCCGTGGTGGATAAATGTACTTTAATGTATTTTAATGTACTTTAATGTACAGTAAATCAATTCTCCGGGGATCTGCAGGAAGACATGCTGTGCTGTTCCCCGGCTTACAGCTCCAAAACATTCATGTCAAATCTTATCCTGTAACAGGATTCATGACACGATATATGACTGTATAAAATATACATGATGTGGGATTATAGCAGGATAAACATGGCTGGTTAAAACAACCATCATGCACAGCAACTCAAATTATGATGGTTTTAAAACAAGGTTCAGATACAGGACCCGTTTATTCCCTGTAAGATAACAAGTCTCAGACAGACTTAGTAAAATGAGCACGTTGCATCCACAAACCTGCAGCTTGTCGACTCTGCCTGCTCAGGAATCAAACCTCTGACCGACTGTCACATGACAGAATTAGCAATTATCAAAGAAAGATGCCAAAGTTCGATCGTTCAAGCTTCTCAAATGTCAGGATTTGCTGCTTTTCTCTGATTTGTTTTGTCATCATTGAATTCAATATCTTTATATATATATATATATATTTAGATTTTAAAGACAAAAGAGACGAATGGTTAATGAAAAATAAACGGTACTAATAGCAGTGGAAGAAACTATTAAAAACAACTGGTTTTATCTTGTAACCTTGTATTCTTCCTCTTTTCTGACATCCTGTGAATATACACTGTTTATATCTGATACCTGATGAGGAAGACTTGATGCTCGAGGCCCAAAGCGACCGGTCGGACAGCTCCTGTGTTTCAGGTGTACTTCCACCGTGTCCGGTTTCCCTCTTCGGGGCTCGAAGTGAATTCCATTCAGGTCGTATAGTCGTGAGAAATTTAGCCGACAAATAACCAAACGACCTCCTCCCTAAACCACCGATGGATTTCCAGATTCGGACTCTTTGAGTATCTGTAAAATACTCAGTGCTGTCAATCACTGCATGGTGATTGACCCCCCCCCCCTCCCCGTGGCCACTTTTACCTTGCCGTGCCGGTTTAATTGCGATACCTGAAAAGCTGCTCCACCTCCACTCTTCATATGATTCATCGATGTTCTTCATCTTCCTCTGCTGCCGCCTCTTTCAGCCTGTCACCATGTGATACCTCAGTGTGGGTGATCGCTGCGTGTTCAGCCATTGTGCGCCCACATGAAGAGCCTCGTTCAGTCGGGCTAACTGACCATATTCAGTCACAGGACTTCCTCTAACTTCATCCTCCTCTGACGGTTTGATCTGGAGCTTGAGACAGATGTCCTTGAGACGGTAAAGATTTGAGGCACGGTGCTGTGGCTCCTCCGTGTGGTACATCAGGGAGTCCACAGGTTTTCCCTCCAGAGAAGGCATCAATGGACAGAAGCTGTATTTTCATTTATTTTCTGGAGTGTATATTTATCTATTGAAAAACAGACCAAGATATTAATCACCTGTTTTGGGACATTCGATTTTTAATGACCTCTTTTTAATGCTTTATAACTTCTTGTGTGAACCTCACAGAGTCGTTGTTAATGGCTTGAAAATTACATTTGGACTTTTTCCTGGGGAGAATTTTTTATTTCTTTTTAAATTCTCACTTCTTCTAATTTCCTGCTTAAAGTGGCCCTTAAAAATAAATTTCCCCTCGGGGATTAATAAAGTAACTACCTACCTACCTACCTACCTACCTTATACTCCACCATACATTAGCTAAATTCCCTCCCTCTGATCTTCCCAGCAGACACCAGGTTTAAAAACTCTGATGTACAGAGTGTCGTCTCGTTTGGCTTGAATTTACTGAAGGTTCATGTACATGTGAAAGTTACACACTGTCGCCTCTATTTAAAATCACCTCCTTCCGCCACCAGTTTGTTTTTCACATCCCGACTTCCTCCAGCAGAACTGGTGTTTTGTCCAAGCTGCCAGTCACTTCCGTCGGTGCGTAGGCTGCTAAGTTTTCTCCGCAAACAGCCCAGCCGTGGTCAACAACACCTCACACCGGGGCTGAGTGCTGTCTGGCACTTGGAGAATGCTGCTTCACATTATCTGACTCCGTGGGAATCTTCAGATGCTTCCAGTTACATAAGTTAAACCTCCAGATAAAGTCGGGTTCATTACATCCTGCCTGTGGCTGCGAGGTGATGTTAGAAGTGGCTCCACTTGTTCGGTGGAGAGGAGATATCCCGTTCTCCGTTTTGAGTGCTGAGAGGGGCTCGGTTGGTGAAGGAGTGGAGGCTGATTGAGTTTAAAAAGCTGCAGCTAATCTACAGGAAATAAAGAAGAGCAGTCAGCATGATCACATAACAGCAGATCAGACAGCCTGAGAGGCTCCACGTCTTCTTTTTCTGTCTCATTCTTGGTGTTCAGGTCTGATGTGCTCTGACATTTTCCATTTCATTTTCACCGTTTACCTGCTTTTTATATGTCATGATTTGGATGTTTGACGGCTGATTCCCTTAAAAATTCGGTTCTCCGGCTGCAATCATTCAGGTTTATTCACCCACTTTACACAATAGATCATCCAGAGCATCATTTCTGCTGTTGGATCCATTTAACAACTTTAACCACTTTGATTTTTAATCCGCTCCTCCTCTCCTCAGTACGTGGAGGCCATCAGCAACAAGCAGAGCGAGATGGACAACTACATCGCCGAGGGCTACAAGAACGCTCTGTCCGAGGAGAGGAGGAGGTACTGCTTCCTGGTGGACCGTCAGTGCGCCGTGGCCAAGAACAGCAACACTTACCACGGCAAGGTGAGAAGGAGCTGATCCCTGCTCGTCTGCTGGCGATGCCGTGATGGGATGGGATCTGTAGCTCTGCAGATATTTCTACGTTAGAAGAGGCTCAAATTAGTATCATAACAATTTTTTTCAGCATTTTAATCGTATATTTCATTACGTTCAGCACATCGTTGCTTAGATTAAAAAAAAAATCTTTGACTATTCCAACAATTTTCGCCCAGTTTGAACCGAGACTTTTGAGCGTCAAACTACCAAAAACGTTGTTCACCTGTTGCTCTTTCGGTTTCGCTCTCAAAATCTCTCGTAACATCTTTTTTTTTGGGGGGGGGGGGGCGGCTGCAACAGGCTGCTGCTATTTTTTTCAGCAGCAGACGAGAAAGAAAACTTTTTAAAGAAGTGACTGTTTAAAAACAACAATGATCTCAGTGCTTTGAACCAGTGATTGACAGGTGGGTCATCCAATCACCTGCCAAGTCATTTGTGGAAGTTAAATTCAATTATATTTTTGAGTGTAAATTCACCTGGCAGCGTGGTCCCGATAAACTTCACACGCACAAAGAAGAAAAAACAACCACGTTAAAAATACAAATGTCAAGAACAATTTGACATACTTTGTAAGTCAGGAGCAGAACCTGAAACTGCACTCTCATGTTTTATAGGCAGCTAATTAAAGGATGCTAAGGTTGGGGTAAACATACTGTCTCCTGCCAGCTCCCATCGAACTGCCTGTCCTTTTTCCAAACAGTTACTCGGATGGTTCCTGTGGAACGAACCATCTCGTGACTCAGGTTAGGACACAGCGAACACAGGGAAGCTTCCTGCAGCGCAAGAGACCAAATTATAACACGTCAGCTCAGGACGTTTTACAGAAGGTCAAGAGCAAATAATTCAACCATAAGCAGAGAAAAAAACCTCCTTTTTCACAAGAGAACCAGACTCAGAGGTGAGAGGAGTCGGTGGAGACCAAAAACAGAGCTAAAAGAGAGTGAAAATTACTGTATGTGGACAGAAACATCCCTCCAAATGAATGGTTATGATGCTGTATGACTTAAAACGTATATATATATATATATATATATATATATATATATATATATATATATATATATATATATATATATATATATATATATATATATATATATATATATATATATATATATATATAAATGAAAAACCTCACCAGAAGCTAAATACAAGAAGAAATATGCCAGTCTGTATTGTTACACTACAAATGTAGGTCACATTAACAACTCTTACGTAAGCAGACACGTCACTTTATTACCTCTCCAAACACTGTTACCTTCGCCATTTAATTTATCCATTTCAATCATATATCTATAAAAAATAAAACAACTCCAAAGACTCCTCGCATGCATCAGCGCAGCCGGTTCACATTACACCATTTTTGCTCCCTCACAGCGGCTTAATGTGAAGTGGGTAATAGGAAGTGATGGAGGATGTAGAGGTGGAGGGAGAGTGGGTGAGGAAGAGGGTGAGGCGGGGGGAGAGAGAGGATGACCTACTTCTGCAAGAACACTCGGTTCAGACTTCGCTGTGTGGGTGTGAAAGTGTCTGAATGAGTGATTGATGGGCTGAGAGGAAGCACACAACCCGAACTACCGATGACGACGACGACGCTGAGAGACAAACTAATAAATGAGCACTTATTGCAGTTTTTTCCAGGAAAAAACAGTAAACTTGAATGTCTAAAGAGTTTGAGGTCAGAGCAAGCAATTTATAACTGGATTTTTAAAACAATTTTCTGACATTTTAAAGAGTAAAAAATATTCAAGAAAAAAATGGCAACTTAATTTGAAATAAATAATGGTTTCATACATAGTTTTTACCTTAAAGTGAGTGTTCTTGTTGTTAAATGTTGGCATTTTTAGGGAGGTTACTGGGGTGTCAGCACGTGGTGGTTCTTGGGTATTTATTTACCACAGTTTTCAAAGTCAGTAAATGTTTTCCACAAGTCATTATGGTGCTATTAGGCCATTATGAAGCCTCCAGCTCAGATTCTGTCCGTCACCATCTTTGCTAGTTCGGAGCGGTTTGGAGCAGGAAGTGACCATATTTGGACAAGCTGGGGGAGGAGCCAGCGGTGATCTGACTGATCTGATCAGAAACCTGACGATACTACGTCCCGCCCACTGATAGCTGTAACCTGACTGCACTACAGGCCTGTCAATCAAACAGACACGCCCCCCAAAACAGGTCTTCTTGAATCTTCTTTTCTAATGAATGAGGGATTATTTTCAGATGGACCTCCAGAAAACTAAGAAGAAGGAGTGACTTTAGTGAATGATACCAAAATGACTCGTGGAAATTTTTTATTGTATTTGTATTTCATGAGAAAAGTTGAATGGGAGTCTATGGAGCCATATGCTTTTTAGAAGGAACCTCTAGTGGCACTCGCTGGTATTGCAGCTTAAAGTACATTTTTCAGACCTGGAAAGCTACGTCCACTTTTACATACAGTCAATGCCTCAAACAAAGTTATGTTTGGGGGCGTGTCTAGTTTTGGGTGGGCGGGGCATAGTGTCCCGGGTTCTTAGTCAGATCCGCCCTTCGTTCCTCCCCAACTCGACCAAATATGGTCCCTACTGGCTCCAAAAAAAGATGGCGACGGCCAAAATGCCAGACCGGAGGCTGCAAACAAAACTCGGTTATTCTGTACGTTTATGGCAAACATCAGAGTTCTGCGTAATCCTAAATGATTTAAATCTACCTGTAAGAAGCTGCTTAACATGAATGAACTGTAGAAACTCTACAGGTACTATTGTCACTACTACAAAGATGGAGAGGAGGAGAAAACGATCTGAGAATCAGTGTTTTTTTTTTTTAAGTCTCTTCACCTCCAGGATACATTTACAAATTGGCAAATCTCCAAAAAGCTCAGTGAGCGAGTGTTTCTGCGGCGCTGTGATGGAAGGAGAGAAAACGAACGGGTTGCCAGTGGATTTGATCATAACACCGGTAAAGGTTTCGACCACCTACGCTCTACCGTTAAACTGTCTGAGAAGCTAACTGGGGTCGCGGTGACTCATCTTTTTCCACCAGCGGCAAGATGAGCAGAGAAAGACTGTTGAGAGGAACACGGGCTGATTTCACTTTCATCCCAATTTCATTGATCTTCGGATTTACGGGATTGAAGCACGACCAGTGTTTCCTTCTCATCTGTTCTGTTTGAGGATGTCTGAAGGATCCTGAAACAAAGGAAAATCTATTGAGAACTAATGTCTATATGTTGTAAACCTTCATAATACCACAAGACACATGAATTAAATATAAAATAGATATAGAAAAGGTTGCGTAAAATACAGATTTCAGCCTAAAACAGTCTTTTGTTCTCGGACTTTGAATCCCCCAGCAACACGGAGCTCAATTTGTTTTCCACAAATTAGTTTTTTTGCTGCTGTGTTTTTCTTTGTGTTAATTTATTTGATCGTGCCACCCACACTCTGAAACCCTGACACCTGACGCCTGACAACCTTGGCACCGCCGCGGTGTTTATCCTCCACACCGGCCCGGTGGAGCTGAAGCTGTTTGAGAAGCTGAGGCTCTCTTCCACGGCTTTTAAATTTTTTTTTATTCATGGACTCTCTCGTTTATTTGCCGAGGAAGAATGCAAATGAGAGGCATCTTTATGTAACTGCCCTGCTGTATAATGTATGTGGGGAACGTAACTCGGGTCCTTCATGCAGCAGCTTCATAAATGAATGCCCCCCTATCTCTTACAGTTTCTACTGTAATGTAAACTAACATTTAAAAAAGCAGATTTAACTCTATAGAAAAAACTTTATTAATTTGAGTTCAGAAACAAGTGATTATTTTGGTAAAAATATAGAAATTATCTGCATTTTGAGTGTATTTTTTTATATTTTTTTTTAGCATTTTTACTACTTTCTACTCCTGAAAAACATGCATGTATTTTGTTATGCACCTCCAGATCCAAATGATGCTTTAAAATGAGGGATTTCTGGACCTGACGCCCTCTCATCTCTCTTTCTTCCAGGGGAAGGAGCTTTTATGCCAGAAGATCCCGATGTGGCAGCAGGCGTGTGCCGAGCCCAACAAGCTGCCGGACCGTGCCATGTTTCTGGCCCAGCAGATGAGCAGCGCCACGGGTCCCATGCTGCCCGGCGTTCTTCACCCTGGCATCCCCATCTCCGATCCCATGCCCGGTGCCAAACCCCTGCCGCTGCCTCCGGAGCTGGCGGCCCTCAGGGCCAGCGGGGTCATGGGGCAGCAGGTCAGTTTACCTCGAATCCGTGTTCCTTCCCGTCTCTGTGGCCGTTTATCTCATGGACAGGTTTGTTAGAAGCAGCAGTTGAAGTGAATGATGTGTTTGTGGGTCTTTGCTTATGTAACGTACTCACTTTCCAAAAAAGTGTCCAAAAATGAAATTGGCCATCAGAAAAAAAGATGCAACACACACACACACACACACACACGCACACACACGCACACACAGGTAAGTGTTGTCTAATGAGACCCTCCATTAAAGGACCCGGAGTGTGTTGCAGGAGTGCCTCCCCCCCCCCCCCGCTGCTGCATCATGGGAGCCCTCAACTCCTCCTCAGAAAACTCTGAATGAATGCAAATTAAGTCATCAGCGGACCACTCTAATTGGCTTGTTGGACAGGAGGAGGCTTGAACCCCCCCCCCCCCCTCTCACCGCCTCCTGTGGACTTGGTAACTGAAATAATAAACTTCAAAAGCCTGATGCAGTTTGGCTCCAGATTCTAATTAAACAACGTGATGTAGATTTGGTAGCGTTTTGCCCTCAGATTAAAATGTACTTTGAAGCAGTCTCTGTTATTCTATATGTTTATCTTTAAACTAGCATATAATCAAATATAAGGGTTTTCATGAAAGATTTCATGACCCAGATCGACTCTCCACCGTCATTACTTTTAATGAGCCGTGGGATGTTATGTAACGGTTTATGGGTGATGCACAGAAAAGTTTGGGTTTTAATTGTCCGCATGCAAATGTCCTCATCTCTGGTAGAGGCTGATGGGAGCTCTGGAAGGAGGGATGCCGATGATGAATGGAACAGCCGGCGCCCACGGAGGAGAAGAGTACCAGCAGTGGATGGAGGCCAAGGTGGCCCATGGCAAGACCTCCGCCCAGCGGCACGGAGGGGAGGTCTACTCCAACACTCTGCCTGTGCGCAAGGTCGCACCCGCCAAGGGAAAGACCCCACAGAGTAAGGACACGCTGGGCTCTGGATTTATTGCTTTTAAGGGATTTAAACGAAGTACGGTCCTGGAAACATTCATGTAGAAACTGTAGTTACCGAGGAGGTTGAAAAAATAATGTATTAACTGCAGAGATGTTGTCGTCCTAGATGTATTATATTATTATTAAGGATTAAAATACTGAGAGGATCAAAAGTTCAGAGACTACTCCTAACCTTCATGAGAGAGTATTCCGAGTGTCATCTCTTTACCAACATCATCACTGAGTTCCTCACGTTGGTGTGGCCGCTGGTACGTAAAACTGGAGCAGAGAAACATCCAATTTTGGGACAGATTTTTGGGGAACAGAAAATCTTCAACATGCCCACTTACAGCCAAGTGCTCCTGAGCCCATGCAGTGATTTCTACTGTTGCCATGGCGCCACAGTTTTACAGCAAATGTTTCCCGCCCCTCTTAAAACATGAATGTCACTCAGAAACACCTCGCCCGGCTCGTCCATTCATCGCCTCATGATGGAAGTGACAGAAGTGTCATCCACTCCTGCTCTTCAACAGAGCCTTTTAGCCTCTTTTAGCTCATTTTTGTTGTTACGGCACATTTGCTGTTTGCTTATCATCCTAATTTCACCCTCGGATAGCAACTGTTTTCAACAAGAAAGCTCTGCCCGGCACCGAACAGCAGAGAGCATCTATCAGCCGAAGAGCCAGCCAACTGCTGTTTCTCTCAGGCGCTTGTTTTTTAACTATGGTTTGGTTTTCACGTTATTACTGGAGTTAGAATATAAAGCATGACTCTCAATGAACACTTGAATGGATCTGCTGAATGTGTAAAAAGACAATCATCTGCCAGCGACAACAACTTCACGAGCCAATAACAATCGAGAGCTTCGGCTTGTCGTCGGAGCTCCGCTGTCTATTATCAAGGAAGAAAATCCTTAAAAGCAGCTTTGACTTGTCAGTCGGTTTTCTTTTTATGACAGCAAATGTACTGTGAAAGTGTATTTCTTGGAAAAAAAAAAAGTATTATTGCAAGTATGAAATGGAGCGAATGGGAATCATCCGCCCGGCTGTCACACAACCCGAGCGGCTTTAATAAGAAACGGGTCGAAGCAAGTGGGAATACAAGGAAATGTGATGTTCAAAAATGAGATGGAGGGACTTTAAGTGAAAATAGACCACGAGCACTTTTTCACAGAAAGTTGAGTAATTTCATCCAGACAATCCCTGCAGATGATTTGTTAGAGCAACATACAGCATGTACAAAGTATATGGAGATAGAGAAACTGAGAACTGACTGTCTCCCCCCTCCTCCTCCTCCTCTTCCTCTCTCCTCCCTCTCTTCTCCCCCCCCCCCTGTCATCTCAGCGGAGACTCGTACGCTGCCCCGGTCCAGCTCCATGGCGGCGGGTCTGGAGAGGAACGGGAGGACTCGTGTTCAGGCCATCTTCTCCCACGCAGCCGGAGACAACAGCACCCTGCTCAGCTTCGCCGAGGGTGACATCATCACCCTGCTGGTCCCCGAGGCCCGCGACGGCTGGCACTACGGGGAGAGCGAGAAGACCAGGATGTGAGTGCGACTCCAGTGTCAAAGTCATCATTTCATAAACTACAGACATTAAAACAGTTTCCGGTTGCTAACATGTGGCGCCCCCTTCGTCCTTCTCCAGGCGCGGCTGGTTTCCCTTCTCCTACACACGGCTGATCTCCGACACCGACGGAGACTCCATGAGGCAACTTCGGGTTCACAAGTACGTACTGAACGGCCCCCCTGCAGATAAACACCCAGAAACATCCCACGTTAGTCCTGATTGGTCTGAGGTGAATAACCACCTTCTCTCCCCCCCGGTGTGTTTCCAGCCTCCACGGGAAGAGCAGCAGCACAGGCAACCTTCTGGAGAGAGAGGACATGGCTCTCCCCATGACCGATTACGGCATCCAGTCCCGTATGGCAGCACAGAGCGCCTCAGCGCTGCACGGCAGACAACAACGCCCCTACAGCGTGGCCGTGCCGGGCTTCCCACAGGTGGGGGAGGGAGGGGAGCACACAAACACACTACACACTACACACTACACACTACACACTACACACACAACCTGGCAAAGATCTGCGCTCGTCTGTCTCAGAAAGTTCGGGAGGTAGCGCAGCAATAACTTCTCTTACTTCACAAACACTCGGCGACATAAACGCAGAAATCGATTCCGGTCCGCGGCTCACATCCCGCTGACGGAGGGAAGGAGTGTGAGATGCGGCGCAGCTCAGCTCGGATCGGAGAAGCGCACCTCTGCGCCTGGCTGCCTCTGCCTCCGGGGGAAGAGCTCCTGACAGGCATCAGGTGATAACGGAGCCGGCGTCGGCCCGGCTGACTGAATAAGAGGCAGAGAGAAGGAGGCGGCGGCGACGAGGGAGGTTACGTTTTCAGAAGTAGACTTACGCAACACTAAACTCTTCTCCATCAGCCCAGCTCGCCTCCTACGCCTCACCTGGAACATCACATGTGGGCGACACTTAATTGCTCAGCAGTCATGTAACAACTTAAAACTGTTCTTTCTGCCTCACTGCGTTTATAGATGGAAACACCTGCTGACATTCAGGGAGGATTATATTCTGTCGGCAGGCAGACGTCCACACGTCGGAGAGGCTTCGGCCAGTAAACACTCGTTTGATGATTTGTAGGTCAGAAGACTTTTGGAGTTGTTTGACGAGGAATTTAAATGTCATAAAAAGCTTTTTTGACCTGCAAATCCTTAAATTAAACCAGACAGTCACAGGATGAAGGTGTTAACCTGGAGATAAATCTATATTTGGAGAATCTACAATCTCACTTTAATGGAACGACATACTTTTATCATTTCTAAATTAGGTCTGTGATGAGGAGTTTCTGGATATGTAACAGTAATTTTTTCTACCGTGTGTCTTTGTTTCCCTCTGCTGGTTACTGTGTGCATTGCAACAGTCCAATGACAGTTTCAGAAGTAGTTATGTTATGTTATGTTGTATGCCAGAATTGGGCTGCGTGATTCTGGATGAAATGAAAATCCAGATTTTTTTTTTCTTCTTCTAAGAATTAAGGTCTCAATTTTCTCCATTTTTTCCCCACTATTAATGTTTGTAGTTTTCATTTGCCTGATGCTCAGGACAACTAAAAAGGTGGTGTCTAATATAGGATGTAAGATATTCTAGTAAAATATGAATAATAAAATATCTGCATCACCTGGCGTAACGCTGCATTGTCATTGGTTGAAGGAGAATAGGAGGGTTTGTTTTAATGTAATTCATAACTAAATGTCTAATTTCTTCTTTTTTTTTTTTTTTTTTTTGTCTTCACAGCAACAAGGAGCCGAAGAGTACGAACCTCGCTTCCCCTCCAGGTAAGAACCTCTCGACTTGTTTCATATTGATAATAAAATCAGTTCCAGTTCAGTTGTTTCAGTGGAGGAAGTGTTTTATTGGTGGGAAGCCACAAAAAAAAGGAGTTTTGGTCCTGTTGTCTTGAATGTGGGGAAACTGGTGAGAGCTTCCAGATTTATTTTGATGAAGATGGAGAGATGAAGGATTGGAACAATTCAGACCCGCAAACACACAACCGCAGGACACAAAGCAGTTTTATTTTGTTGTTGTTTTCTTTTACGTTTCCTTCCTGTACTGTTTGCTAGGAAACTATAAGTGATGAGATCGTGTCGTGTTTTACTGCTTAGTGGTTTGTTAAGACGTCGATCTCAGCCGAATCGCCCCTCGTTGCTTCCCAATAGAACTAGATTACATTTAAGGCATGTTATTTTATGGATTTAAGTTGATTTAAGCTTTCTTTCAGTGTATATTAAAAAACCCAAAAACATTCATGCTGCTCCTCCTCCATCATCCCGCTGCCCCCCATGCACCATGCAGCTGCCCTCTGCTAACCACACCCACACAATCCTGCTCTAACACCTCATTCAGAGAAAGCGTAGCCTTGTTGAGGGTTTGTGTGTGTTTGTGTGTGATGTCGGAGCGTAGTCGTGTGTCCTGGTTGTTTGCTGCTGTGTCTCCTGAGCCAGCCCACCTGGAAGCCTCTCCTCTCTCTGTCCACAGTTCCACAGAGGGAAAATTGATTTCGACAGTGTGAGGAACAGACAGACAAACAAGCACAGACGATGTGATAGGACAGACACCTTTCTGCCCTCCCCTCCCCTCCCCCCTCCATCCCTCATCCTCCCCCTCCTCTTCTCTTTCCCACCTCCTTTACGGCAATAAACTCTCTTCTCCTGAGCCGCCCATCAGTGCGCAGGACGGAGGCTTGGCTCTGTATCTTTTCCTCTCCTCCTCCTCCTCCTCCTCCTCCTCCACTCCTGCGCTGCGCTGGTGAAGCCTCGGTGCCACGCCAAGCCATAACCAGAGCAAAAAAACGGACTCTATATGTGCCATCCACATGTTCCAAAATCAATGTGATGGGCATTTTCTCTGAGGAAATGTATGTTTTGCTCGTCTTTCATGCATGTACATTTCTTTTCTATATCTCTGGGGGATTATATTTCCCCACCGAGGGAACCCTGGTTTCCACAAAATGCCAGTGCTCGTCATCTGAATGAGAGATGTAAATCAGGGTGTAAAATCCCAAGTTGTTGATCCCAAAGAGGATTTTCATAATGTAAAAAAAAAAAAACAACGACATTACAATCAATTCTTTTACTGGATCTTTCAGTATTTAACCTTTTCATGCTGTGAGGTTTTTGTACTCCTCTGAGAGAAGAGGCCATATGTATCGCCAGTAGTGAACAGCTCATGTAAATGTTTTAACCGATGTGGAGCGGAGAATGTTTACTGTACATAAATGTGCCATACAGAAATGCTTATCATACAGTATCTATGATCAGTTTCATTGAGAAAAATGCACCTTATGAGAGTTATAATCTATATTTCTGACTGTGTACACACGAACCTACTGTAACGTTTTCTGCGCCGGCCTTCGAGGCTGCAGCGACACTGTGCTCGGACACACCGACCTTTGACCAACTCTTGTGTGTGTGAATATCTTGCCAAGGCTGAATGGGGTCGACCGAGCTTCGTCCCCCGAGAGACACGCGAGGCTCCGAGTGCCTGAAACCGTTTCGTCTTTATTCAATCAACGGAGGGTTTTCTGATAATCAAGTAAAAAAAAAAAAAAAAAAAAAATCCAGCTTCTCAAATACAAACGAGCTGCTTTTTGTTTTTGACTGTTTGGTCTTGTTTTTATTTTTATTTTTATTTTACCTTGATCTGATGAATTACTGATAATAATGATTTAAATGGGTTATGTTAACCATCATTCATGCATAAAAGAAAAGACAACTGGTACTTTGTTTGGTTTGGTGCACTTGACCTCACAGCCAATTTATTATTATTATTTTTTTTTTTTACATTTTATTTATTTTTATTTTTTTAAATAATTTTTTCTCCTTTAGAATTTCCATTTCAGGAAAATGAAATAAGACAAAAGAAACTCGACACAAAAAGGACGGTTTCCGATGCGCTAAATAAACAAATTTAGTGTTTTTCTACATTCAAACATATTCAGATGTGGTGCTTCTACTAGGTGTAAAATATATGTTTAGTTAACATCTATGTGCTGATGAACTTCTGCATCCACAGATTCAGATGAAGCATCAGCAGTGATGTTTTTTTACACTGTGCAGCGTTTTACCCAGCGCACGGACTCGCAGGCACGGCCTCCCTGCAGGGGAGAGACGCTCGTTAGCTGTTGAAACCTCATTCAGCCTTCCTGTTCTGCTGTCTTTGCGATTAAAGGCTTGATTTTTTTCAAACCTCAGTGAGTAAAAAAAAAAGCATCGTGTTCTGAAAAGTACAAGAAGTGTTTGTCTGATTCTCTCTGTGCTAAATAAAGACGCCGGTCTGTATGTCGGCCCCGTCAGAGCCTGTCTTTACTAACCACCGTCCATATCTGGTGTTCTCCAACGAGCCCGCAAGGAAGTGTTTAAAAAAAAAAAAAAAAAAAAGATTTCTCATATTGTCGGCTTCAGAAATCAAAAGAGGTGAAAGTTGAAACTGTGCTCCTCTCTCACGCCTCCTGCACTGCAGAAATGTTCGTTTTTGTTTTTTTCTCGTTTCTAGCAGATCTTAAGTGCCACATAAGATTTTAAGAGGAGATTTGAACCTTTGTGCGGTGCAGAAATGTTGCTGCGTACAGTTTGTCTGCTCTTCCTCTCTGTGACCTAACACTCGTCTTCCCCCTCTCAGCTTTGCCAACTCCCCCTTTTTTTTCTTTTCATCTCTGTGTTGATGAATTTAGAGACAAAAGTCGAGTGCAAACGACTGGAAGCTGCCAGTGTTTCTTCTTTCTCCACTAAAATAGTCCAAGGTAATGACTGCCACCGGCTGCAGAGATAGCACACCAATCACCTGCGGCCAAATATTTCCTCCACCCACTGATGTGCTGTGATCGTGAGGGGGTTCTGAGTATCTATATAACTATTGTGTAGACAGTTTATGGATATGCATGCTTTGGGGGCACCAAGAAGTGTAACACTGATGACCTCAAATGTATGGTGAATTTCTACTTAAAAAAAAAAAAAAAGTATCAAATAAATTTATTCAGCTGGATGTTTTTTTTTATTGTTTCTGTACCGTTATTTATTTTTTTTCCCAGAAGGCCTTTGTGCTCCAAGAGACAATTAGGAAGAACACAGCCTTTTTGGAATTTTCAATTTGTCTCCAAATTATTTTCCATGTGCTTTTTCTTCTTGCTTATTTTTTTATTTGCTTGTAAAACCAATTATGTTTCTGTTGGAGTAATATAGAGCAGCTCTTAATTAAGCTCTTATTCTGAAAATTTTTCCTCTCTACAGCTTATGTTTGCTCGTCCTAACAGGAGAATGGGAGCTCCTCGCTCGTAGTGAACAAGCTGCCGATCATCTTCTTGCTTTCGCGCATTAATTAACCATTAATGAACCATTAATTAACTTCTTGCACATGTGACGCCATCTCTGATGTCAACATGTTGCTGCGGACCTGAGACCCATCATAGCCCCCCACCGGCCTTGCTGCATGTAGTGTGTGTGTGTGTGTGTGTGTGTGTGTGTGTGTGTGTGTGTGTGTGTGTGTGTGTGTGTGTGTGTGTGTGTTTCTGTGCACAGTTGTATTTCTGCTGCATCCTACACGCCCCGACCTGCCATACACCCTCTGGCCTGCTCCTCCTGCTGCTAGCAAAGGTATCTTTTTTTTTTTTTTTTTTTTTTTTTCTCCCCCCAACTGTGTGTGTGTGTGTGTGTGTGTGTGTGTGTGTGTGTGTGTGTGTGTGTGTGTGTGTGTGTGTGTGTGTGTGTGTGTGTGTGTGTGTGTGTGTGTGTGTGTGTTCTGATCATTGCATACTCACATTTCAGTGCTGGTGTCATTTTTTTTTTATGTTTATTTTTTTTTATACTGTATTGTGTTTTACATGCCTGCCTGTTTTTTTTCCATTTTTTTCTGTCTAATATTTTTCTATGTCGAGGTGATAATTTACATGTAAACACACATGGTGAGTTTGTGGAGCCCTGATCTGTTCGTCTTTCATAAATGTGTTCATGTGAACAGCAATATTTTGTACCTACCAGTAGTGATAGTTTCTACCGTAAAAAAAGAAGATCATGATGGAGCTTCACTGGCAGACCTCAACACTGAACTTTATACATCACTTAAAGTGGTGAAGAATGTATTATTATGTTTAGTTTGAGTAAAAGTAGTAGGAACAGAAAGGAAAAATGCCTATAAAAAGTACTTTAACAGAAAAGATAAAGAAATAGAAATATATTTTAGATTTAGGGCCGTGAGGCTGAAATAAATGATTGTCAGGTTGATTTACATTTAATTAGAATGGAATATATTTTTACACACAATTAACATTTCAAATTTTAAAATAAAATGTCAAAATAGTTAAAACACGAATCTATGTCAGCTTCATAGTCATTTTATTATTGTGAACAACTTTTCCATTTGGCCGGCTCTGCTGTAACTCAGGTTTTATCTCCAGTTTTAGGGACCTTGCAGATTACAGGACGACAGTTTTAGCCTCGAAGTCAAGTAAAAAGTTATGTTTTTCTCTCTGAAAAGTTGTGGTTAAAAAAAAAAAAAGTACTTGAGTACACGTGTATTTATTTAGTACCTCGGGTTCAAAAACTGGAGTTTATGTCAGGAAGGTCAAGTACAATAAACAACAAACAGGAAGAAGAACATTTTCAAATGGAGGCTTCCAGTCAGCTCAGTCATTGTCTCCTTTGTTTGCTCCTGTTAATGATGATAACTTGTGTTAATAGTGATTAAATTTGTATATTGTATCATGTGAAGTCATGTAAAAACTATCTGTATGGAGTAATTATTATCTGCCCATGCTGATACGTGAGGACTGTCTCTGCCTTCCAGTACAGGGCCTGATTACGCCCGCTTTTGAGTGACCAAAACCCATCGTAAGTGAAAGTCCTCGGGTCTCCAGAGTCTTCATGCAACCACCTCCCCTTTCAGTATTTCATCATGAAACAACCTTTCGTCTTTGACATGTTGGCTGTGGGAGTTGTGGGAGTGGCTTCTTTCCATCATTTTGTGTGGTTGTTTTATATTTGATGTGACCTCTGACGTGATTTTGCATCCTCGGCTTTCCCCTCTGTCGTGCATGACTCGTCACACCTTCGTCTGTGTGTTTTCAGCCGCCCTGTTTGCTGAAAAGGAACGGCTCTGTCCTTTTCAATGATATTATCTGCAGCGTCATGCATGATTTACAAAACATTTCATCAAATAAAAAATGAAAAAGCAGCTGCATGTTTGTTTGTTTTTTTTAACAATTTTTCCTCTGCTCCTCTTCCTCCCAGCGATGACCTGCCCAACATGCCGTCCGTGGAGGCTCCCGCCAAACCACCCCTGTCTGACGATGAGGAGGAGGTTATCGAGGAGGACCACCTTACTGAAGCTCAGTATGACTCCCTGAAGAAGTCCCTGCCTCCTCCGGCCGACTTCTGAGCTCCCCTTCAGTTATAATCTGGCTGCAAGGTGTTTCATTCTTCTTTCAGCTGTGAAGGCTCTGATTCAGTTTTACAATTAAAAAAAAATTAAAACGAATTAAGTAGAAAACCGAGTGCACCACAACATTTCACATTATCCGTACTCTTTGAATAGTTGAGATAATGTAAATATCAAATCTAGAGTTGATTTTTATTTGATCTTCCAGCAAGTAAAGCACAGAGTTTCTTTTGTTTTGTTTTTCAGATCAGGCTTTGCTGATTGTTTTCCACCGTGTGTCAGCGAGTGATTGACAGCAGCGGAGCCGTTTCACTAATTTCACGTTGAAAACATGCAAAGAGTGCGTGGTGTAAAATAAGAGTAAGAACATTAGATGTTCCCCACGTGGCGCCTTCAGTTCTCGGTTCATTTTCAAAGCCTGAATTGTTGCCTCTCGTATCGTATCCCGACCCAAAGACTAACGACCGGCTCCGTTTCAACTCACAGGAACGGTTAACCTACCAAACCAGTATCGGCAAAGCGTGAAATAGACACGCTGGTCCAACAACAGACAAAAACGTGAAATATCCACGTTTTCCTGAAGTGGACGAAGATGAAACCTAGGCAGTCTGTGACTAACCCTACCTCCTAATACCGCCCAAAAAGTCTTGATGGCGGGGCCTCAATCATCTGATTTTGCATCGAATGACATTTACGCGCGTGTAAGTGTCACACTTTCAAAACGTGTAACTTTCACGCTCAAAGCTTGTCTATGTCACGTTTTTCTGTAGTGGACCGGCATGTCTATTTCACGCCTTGCCGAGATACTGGGTTGAAAATACAGCTTCCTAAAGGGCTATGACGTTGGTAAACTATACATCATGTATGACGGAGTATTAGGGCTACATGAAGGAAAATATTTTATTTAGCATTTCCAGAATGAAGTCGAAGTGTTTTCTGGCCCAAAAACTGAAGTTATTCTTGAAATGCAAAATTAGAAAAACAAATCTTTGTCTTTAATTCTCCGTCGTACATCGAGTCAGGTGTTACACCTCTTGGCCTCACCTGCCTTCTCGCAGGGCAACGACACACTATGGTTTTCTAAAAATCCAGTGTCAGTGCTGCATCATCCAACTGTTATATGCACCGAGAAAACAGATCCAAGACGGGCATTGAAAGCATTAAAAGTAAAAAAAAAAAAATACAGACTAGATGGACAGATATCTGTGGAATACATTTGTTCTGAGTGATCGCATCAGAACTGATAACCACACTACTCATAGCACTGTAACTTCAACTAATTGGAAATCTTGTATTCTGTAGTTGTAAAAGCAGCTCTGCAGGTGTTCGTATACCTGCGATGCATCAATAATATACCGTACTGGTTCTCAGATTTCACTGATTCATGTTTGATTATTATGAACAAGCAGTTTTTAAGATCTTCTCAAAGCAGTTGATTCAGTGACACAATCGACAGGAGAAAAACTTTGATTGCATTTTTGTCTTCTATCATGTTTAAGATAACTGGACTGTGAAGCCGAGAGACGAGCGGTCAGAGTTACGCTGACGTAGGTTTTTATTCGAGATGATTTTATTCAAATGTGGCATCTCCTTGCTCTGATAATTTTGAGATACATGATTCTCTGCCTCTACCACACTACAATGGATTAATGGAGTTTAATATTTGGTTCTTAATACACCTACCTGTCTTTCTATGTGCAGCGTACTTGTTACTACTGAAAATTGTCCATGTTAAAGCTGCCAGTGAAATCTGTGGATGATTGAGAACAAGAGGGATGCTGTTTGTGTGTTTATTGCTGTAACAAAAACAAATTAAATTCCATTTAGCTGAACTGTGTTGGCCGGAGAGATAGATCTTAACACCTGGACAACCATCTGAATAGCTAGATACCACTAGAATGATTTTTATTTTTATATATGATTTGAGTGAATCAACTCTTTAATTTTTGGCTCCTGTTAAAGAAATGTGACTTTTTAAATGTATTGACTAAGTTCTTCTGTGTAACTTTCAGATGAAAGAAGAATGAGGTGAATTCATGACTCACAAACAGTTTGAGAGGTTAAAAATGATTGAAAAGATCCACTAAAGGTTTTAAAGGTTTTTTTTCACATTTTAAAACAAGATTTTGAAATTCTGAAATGTTTGTTTCATGCATTCAGGGAATCCACCGCATATTATATTCGGAAAAGTCTATGGATATTTTATAGAGCAACTGCACTTTAAATCTTGTGTGGAGGAGAATGACTGTTCTGACCTCTGCTGGCTTAACGCTGTAAACTTCACTCATCACATCTGGGGTGTTTTGTGCTTGTGACCACGCCCAGCTGTGATGTAGCATTGCAGAACGGTGGAGTAGCGGTACTGGTTCTCAACTGGTGGGTCCTGACCTAAAAAGTGGGTCATAGAAAAAGGAAAAAAGTCTTCACTTTTACTTTTAGTAGCATGGAGAATTTTTGATGGCACGCTTTTATTTTGAAGGACATATGTTTTCCATGATGCAGCGCTTGCAGTAGCCTTTTCTTTCTTGCATTGTCATGACAACAACAATCCAAACATTGTGAAATCAATAGCATGTAGTAACCACAAGATAGAGTTTTTTCACCCTGGGTGCAGTTACTCGTTAAAATATGAGATCCCAACGACTTATAACTAACACTTTATTTCAAGGTTTTTCTGCAGATTTTCGGAAACTTTCCACATAGTTTCCTAAAACTTAGCTGGTATTTATATATATATATATATATATACATACAAGGATATTTCCAGGAAAGTCCTCCACAGTTTGGTACTAGTTATAGATGAAATTGAATTGATGTTAGCTGCTGGTTGTTATTATTTAAGTACCTTTTTGTTATGACTAAAAAATGATGTAGCACGTAAGTGAAAAAGGATTCATAATGTCAGTTAACTCCCGATTATGAATGTTTACGCTGCATTTTGGATGATTCTTCGCATTATTTTCTGCTGCACTGTAGGAATCTCTTAGTGAGAGAAATTTTATAGTATGCATTGCATGTTTGTGGATCATCACAGCAGTTTGAAAAACAAAACTGAGTTGTTATACTTACAAACATTTCTATCTCATTTTGATAGATTGTGTAAAATGGTATATGGATTTTCTATCTTATCAGCAATTAAAAAATGTTATCACCCTTTCTGGGAAACTTATATATCAATATTACTGTCTTAATTATAACTTATTCAACACATAAATTCCTATTTTTTTCTTAAAAAACGTGAAGAGAAACAGCCGTTGTAAAATACTTAAAACCTTTCTTGTTTCCCTTATAATTAAAACCAAACTTTGATTGACTTTCTTGGA
Organism: Brachyistius frenatus; assembly: GCF_029030835.1. Lineage (NCBI taxonomy): Eukaryota > Metazoa > Chordata > Actinopteri > Embiotocidae > Brachyistius > Brachyistius frenatus. Next base: position 97,897 of record NW_027211110.1, read on the forward strand.
AAAATCTTGTAATTTATAGTAAATACCTGCAATTTTTATGACATTTTAGAGAAAAATTTAAAGAAATTTACTAGAAAATGTGGAATCTGTAAAAGAAACTTTTTCAAACTGATAAAACCTACGCTAATGAAACATGAAGGCTACTAAAATACACAATGACTGGCAGTCAAAACTGTGTAATTATGTGGTTTGATGACTGTTTTTCCATTTAATTTTGAGAATAAAGAATCAAGTATTAAACCAGATTGTGCTGTATGTCTTGTGTATATTGAATTACTCAAATCAGATGGGATAAAATTCATACTATAGCCTGATTTACAAAATATGAAAAGTCCAAATATAGAAAGTCGTCCAAAATATTAAAAAAATGTCACGCTATAGCATGTCGTCTAAAATATGATAAAAAAAAGTCACACTATAGCATGTCATCTAAAATATGATTAAAAAGTCATACTATAGCATGTCGTCTAAAATATGATTAAAAAGTCATAATATAGCATGTCGTCTAAAATATGATAAAAAAAAGTCATACTATAGCATGTCGTCTAAAATATGATAAAAAAGTCACACTATAGCATGTCGTCTAAAATATGATAAAAAAGTCACACTATAGCATGTCGTCTAAAATATGATAAAAAAGTCACACTATAGCATGTCGTCTAAAATATGATAAAAAAGTCACACTATAGCATGTCGTCTAAAATATGATAAAAAAAAGTCACACTATAGCATGTCGTCTAAAATATGATAAAAAAAAGTCATACTATAGCATGTCGTCTAAAATATGATAAAAAAAGTCACACTATAGCATGTCGTCTAAAATATGATAAAAAAAGTCACACTATAGCATGTCGTCTAAAATATGATAAAAAAGTCACACTATAGCATGTCGTCTAAAATATGATAAAAAAGTCATACTATAGCATGTCGTCTAAAATATGATGATAAAAAAAGTCACACTATAGCATGTCGTCTAAAATATGATAAAAAAAGTCACACTATAGCATGTCGTCTAAAATATGATAAAAAAAGTCACACTATAGCATGTCGTCTAAAATATGATAAAAAAAAGTCACACTATAGCATGTCGTCTAAAATATGATAAAAAAAAAGTCACACTATAGCATGTCGTCTAAAATATGATAAAAAAAAGTCACACTATAGCATGTCGTCTAAAATATGATAAAAAAAGTCACACTATAGCATGTCGTCTAAAATATGATAAAAAAGTCACACTATAGCATGTCGTCTAAAATATGATAAAAAAAAGTCACACTATAGCATGTCGTCTAAAATATGATAAAAAAAGTCACACTATAGCATGTCGTCTAAAATATGATAAAAAAGTCACACTATAGCATGTCGTCTAAAATATGATAAAAAAGTCACACTATAGCATGTCATACTATAGCATGTCATCTAAAATATGATAAAAAAGTCATACTATAGCATGTCGTCTAAAATATGATAAAAAAAAAAAGTCATACTATAGCATGTCGTCTAAAATATGATAAAAAAGTCACACTATAGCATGTCGTCTAAAATATGATAAAAAAAAGTCACACTATAGCATGTCGTCTAAAATATGATAAAAAAAGTCACACTATAGCATGTCGTCTAAAATATGATAAAAAAGTCATACTATAGCATGTCGTCTAAAATATGA
>NW_027211111.1:0-62500 GCF_029030835.1 Brachyistius frenatus
CACAGCATCACTTCATTTATTAACACAACAGCATCAGTTTAATTATTAATACCACAACATCAGTTTATATATAAATTGTGTCTGGAGCTCCACAACATTGTTCCAGCACCTGATTTCACTACATTAGATTGTTTTTGTTCACTTTGACATTTAATTAATGTCAGTGTTTGATGTGACAGGTTTTTGTCATTTACCATTGAACTGCTTCCGACAGTAGACAGTGATTCTCATAATACCATTGGAAGAGTTAAATATTATTTTATTTACCTCTGCCCAAGCTAATTTAACACCATCAGCCCCTGGAGGCTGAATAATAGTCCCGGGAGCCCGAACCTCCAGTGAAATATGTCAGTTTCCTCTTGAGTGAAGTTTGGATGGCGGTGTCGGTCTTTTAGTGTGAACAATTGTTTTTACCTTTTTTTAGAGGGGCCTTGCGCTCACTGTGTGAACCTTTCTAAATAAAGTAGCATTTTACCAACAGAGAACACTTATGATCTTTTTGCAACTGGGTTTTCCCTCTGCTGGGTTGCAACAGCCCCATGTAAAAATATTGATTATAGCCACTTAAACTTCTTGGTACACTTAGCCTTAAAAAGGACTTCATCCTCTGAAGTGTGCATGGTTACCTCAGCTGTTGGAGAATCCAAGCATGCTTTATTGTACAAATATGACAGCAGATTCTCCTCCAATTGTGATGTGATTATGAATTGTATTTTTTATCATATATATACTGTACATGTACTGTACATTAGCATTTATCTTTACTTTGCTTGTTGTGCCACATTAACTATTTACTAAAAACTCTTGTAAGTATACCGTTTTACACATGGTGGAGTTAAAAAATGCATTTTGTGCAAAAACCTTTATCCGTGTGCCACTTTATTTGCCGATTTAACAGACATTTATTAAAATTTAAATATTCCAGATTATTATTACTTTTGTGGTCAGATATTTCCATATTGTATGCGCTTGTCTGTATTCATCAACAGTTTCAGCACCTAGCACCTCCAAAGAAAGAATATTGCACCATTATATGGTTTTGCTATAGCCAGTGTAAGTGTGCGATGGTAAAAGGCAGTAATCACATCCATCTTTGAGTTCCCTCATAGTCTTGTTCTGAGGCCTTGCAGAGACTGACCACTTCTTAGCAGCTATAACTAAAACCTATATTGTACTCTAGAGGATGATTAGTGGTTACAGAGATCTTGAAGGATGTGCATGTTTACTCTTAACACTCTAAGGAAAGAGCCACTTGAGCCAACCCAAAAAGCAGGTTTCTATTTGAACCCAGGGGAAGGAAGGCAGGGCAGTGATTATCGAAGTGTCATTGTTGTAAAAGTAATATAGTGGCTAGCCTGAAGGTGGATGTTTGTGCACAGTGGCTGAGAGGCCCATCATTAAGACTGGACACAAAGGTCCAACACAATACTGTGTGGAGACGTAGCCCAGAGATTCGACCAGGGGCGAGAAGACTGCACCTGCTCAGCTCTCTGCACCTAGCAGAAGACAAACCTTCTTATGTAGAAAACAACCATTTACACTCTGGTGTTTTCATTTTCACCACCCAAAACTGTAATTAACAGCAAGGATACAAGGGATACATAGATTTGATGCCCCTGCAACGCTCTAACTGCTAAGGAAAAAAAAAATCCAAATCTACTAAAGAGAAAAAAGGGGAAAGCAATGTTGATTGATGCACCACTTCTAAATAAAGTATCTTAATACTGTTGGGTGGATTGGTATGAAATTTGGTAAAACCATTAATGGTCCCCGGACAGTGGATATAACTCACTTTGCTAAATCCCCTCACTTATCTCTGAGTAGTACCTTTACTTTGTCCAGGGAAATATATCATTTTTGTTTGAATTATTAAAGAATTAATTATTTCTTCAACTACTGGATGGATTGCCATGTGGTACAGACATTCATGTTCCCCTCAAGATGAATTGAAGTAGCTTTGGTGATCTTCTGATATTTCACTTAGTGCCACTGGCAAGTCATAACTTGGTTTATAACCACATACATTACACTGTCTGTCTCAAATGTTTCTGACGTAAGAGATAAGCTTCTATTTCAATCAGTACATCAGTCAGTACGTAGTAGTGAGATGTTCCGTTATGATAAAGTTGTTATATATCCCTGTAAAATCTTTATGGTTAAAGCAAAGACTTTTATTTTGGAGGCTTCAGGTTGACCAGTGTTGTAGTCCCTGTTTTTTTCAATGTACATGAAACAGTTGCTAATATGTTCTGAACGTGCTTTTATGGCATTAAAAAAAAATCATGAAAAGACCTTTTGGTAATTTGTCTTTTGTAATGTAAATGTTATATTTTGTGTTACAGAAGGAAGAGCTGCGATCGCTTTATTTTACAAACTACTTGTCACAACTTTACTTCCTCTCTTGGATATCCCCTCGGGATTGTTGTGCATCTTTCTTGCTCTTTTTATTGTCTGTATCATTCCTATAAATGTGATTTTAAGATGCTTTAAACAAGTGTAAAGTCAATTGATTGACATTTTTGCAGTTTTCATGCAGAAATTTGCCCATTAGAGAAGTGCATCACCACGTGTGGCAGGCTCCTGCTTGCTACACCAGATTGCACTCTTGAGACTGTTAGTGTGTCTAATTAATAAAGTAGTAATGCCCTGAATATTTTGTCTCTCCACATTTACAACTACAGTTGCCCCCGCTTGTTGTCATGTGTACAGATTACAGACTCAAACACATGACTCTCAGACAGGCAGTTCAGCTTAATGATCTTGAACAGAGGAATCAAAAGGGAAATCCAAGCTCAGAGTCACAGGTACATTCCAAATAAGTCCAAAACCCGAGAGTTAACCCACACAGGCAACAGTAGAGAGACAGGACAGGTAAAAACAGATCCACAAATATACAGGGACATGTCATACATTCAGTGACAAGACAAAAACTTTGGAACGAAGAGCTGTGATCTGCGAGAAATTGGCAAAGACACAGGTTCAATACACAAGAGGGCCGGAAGACAATTGGATACAGGTGGAAACAATCAGGGCGGGGCAGCCAATCAGACAGGTGGGAAGACGAGAGGACAGGAAGTTAAGACAACAAAAACAAGACACAAATTGAGTTACCAAAATAAAACAGAAAATGATAAAACTCAGGACAGACAGAGGACCAGAGGACCACAGGACCAGGAAAAGATATTGACAAGCCTAAACCACGAGAACAGAGTAAAGTGGATAAGAAGAAACGTATAAGACCAAACGAAACAACAATAAGGTTAACCGCCGTCCTTGGATGTCTTACCTTCTACACAACACAACACAGTCGACCCACTACACACACAGGATATGTAGCAGCTTGTGTTTAATTTGTGCTTCATAGCTTTTTCTGCCATCGAAAGTGTTTTAAAGCCACTAAAAGATGAAGAAATAATGTAGGTGTGACTTTGGTGTCACGTCGAGGCCTCTTTTCACACTGAACAAGCCTGCTGTTATTTACTCTGTGAAGGTCATTAAAATAACGACAAAAAGAAACGCTCACCGTGCTGCCGTGGTTAACTTGAACACTGAACTCTGCAGTCATTTGACGTTGTGTGGATGTGAAGGGAGCTGAATTGAAACAAAACATGGGCAGAGGTTTTGCAGGTGACTTGAGTGATCGTAGGGGGGAAGGTCTTTATTAGTGAGAGGTGAAGAGCGAGAGGGCGTCTACCAACAGAGGCTGCAGACAGCATCTGCTTCTACAACATCTACATACAACCTTAGATTTATCCGTTTGTTTGTCCATCCATCTTCTTGTGTGACTGTCCATGAATCCATCACTTTGCAAAATGAGTCCTATCAGTGGGTCCTTGCATAATGTTCACTGTTCGTTAAATTACCTTTTACTATTGTGACGATTGCTGTTGCACGCTAATTTCTGAATTCCACTTCCATTCACTGAGCTGTGAAGGTAAAGTGCTCTCTGTCTCTCTCTGTCAATATTTTCTCTTTATTCAAACATCCAACAACCTCTTTCATAGTATGGCTATTATTGTCCCTTAATAGAATACTCTAATGGTTAGTCATTGTGTGGCTTTTCTTAAAAGTGCCTTTCGAAGGTTCTCCAAAACAGCAGAATAAATGGGGTCAAAGGTGGTCTGACTCTCAGTCTCCGTCTTCTCAGAAGACCGGTTTAATTAGAAATTCAATATGAAATAAACAACAACATTTTCAGTCTCAGTATGTAGGAGCTAATCTCATGGTGTGTAATAAGAGGTGAATATATTGGAGTATCGAGATATAATTAAAGGAAGTTTGATATTTTGGGTAAAATGCTTGTTTTCTTTCTGGTGAGAAATTAGATTAAAGGATTGGTACCAAAGGTATGTTGTTAAAATATGAAGTTGCATGTAGTAGGTGGTGAGCTTAGTTTAGCACAAAAAGGACAATTTACCCAAGAAATCCACATCTAAACTGTGAAATGCTGCTATTATACTTGGTATTAACGAAACAAATGAGGTAAAATGTGTTAATTTGAGAGCTTTGTAGTCAAACACATTTCCACCGGTTTACAAGCTTTGTAAACAAACCAGCTACTGGCTGCACAGAGTAAATCTATTTCTCCCAAATCCTGAACTTCCCATTTTTATGATTAATCGACTGTAGTGGGAGTAACACATTTCAAACAGGTGCCAGTAAAACCAGGGCGAATAAGGAAGAACAATAGTTGCATATTCTTTGATTGATTTTAAAATTTTAGAGACTATTCAAATATTGAAAATCATGTCTCTTTCCTGGTGCACAAGCTAGTGGGTTTTCTTTGAAATTTGTGGGGTTGTGCCCCGTGAGTCCGTCCCCCAGAGTCAGACTGTCAACACAGAGTCTGAGGCATCTGAGGGAAAACATTCACACCTGAACTGTGGCGCCATAGCAACAGGGTTCCCCAAAATGATCTCGCCATTGATTCTACTTGAATTATAGCCTTATATCAGGGAAAGATGCTAGACAGAGGTCCACAGGCAGAAAAGAACACAAGCAATTAGGACATCAAGGCCTAAAAGGAAATTTGATTGTAATTTTAATTCAGAGAAACTTATAAAGACATTAGAGGAAGTTATTTTCTGTGTGTATATATATATATATATATATATATATATATATATATATATATATATATATATATATTTTTTTGGAAAGTCTTGTAAAAAAAAAGCCAAATTATATTGACCATGATTTCATATATAAAAGCAACAAAAGGGTGAAACATCCAAGGGTGTGAATACTTTTTATAGGCATTGTATATGTATATATATATATATCTGCATACTGGACACACACAGATTAAACTAGTATCAGTGTTTTCACTGGTCTGTGGTCAAGACAGAAAATAACTTCCTCTAATGTCTTTATAAGTTTGCACACGCAGTTCCTAAAAACTGTTCGATAGTTTATTTATTGCTGGATAGGAACACAATGTTGTTCTTCTTTCCATAAATTCCCTTGATATAGACATCTATAATTATCAGTTATCATTTCACATCATTATATCATCCATGAAATGATTCACCTGTTTGTTTTTTTTCTGATTAAGGTTTTACTGGTGCTCAGGATGTCGCAGCGTCAGGTCTGGGCACTTGTGTCGTGAAGTGGCTTCTTTTAGCCTTTCAACAATGTCTTTGTTTGTTTGCAAATGGGGGATGTGGGGACAAGTGACAAACCAACTGAAATACTGCTGGTGTTGAAGATGTCTTCACTACAAAAAGGTATATAAATAATATCAAAATAAAAATGAACACTTTATCAGTAAACTAAACAATCTCTTTAATTCAATATTATATTTTTGTATCATAGCAGGAATTAATAGCTATGGATTAGACAAAATGTGCCACACAGGATTCATGGTTACAGTCATTGCAGGAAGTAGTGTTGAAGTTGAGGTTTTTTCAATGGCCATAAAATGCATATGACTTTACGTAAAAGACTGAATTGTGTCTGTTATGGATTACAAGAAGGTGAAGGACCCAAATGCCTGACACTGAGGCAGTAAGTTAAAGCAAAGTTAGCTTTACTTACGTAAAAGCTGGGTTACAAGAAATAACCAACCAACCAAAGACAGACGATGCTGACTGGAGCAGAAAACAGAAATACTCAATGTCCAAAACCGCAAATGGAAATAAATGAGTAGATAAATAAGTGAACTCAGGTAGACTCAGGCACTTGCAAACACACTGCAACATAACTATCTGGCAACTATATATATACACAGCTTATCTGATAGGAAAACAAGACACAGGTTGGTACAGAAACCAGAGGGAAACTTAGTAATGGCAGGAAATAAAGCACACATGACCCTAACACTAAAGGTAAAGGATTCTAATATAAAACAGATTACATAGTCCAAACAAGGTATGACAAGATTTCCTTGATTTTTTTGCTGAAGATAGTGCCAATATTGAGCCAATATCCAAAACTGTACACACTGAGGAGCTGAACCTGACGGAGACTGGTGTTGCCCAGGAAGTCAACTGGGAGGATTTCCTTTTAACTCAGCATAGCAAAAGCTGTAGTTGGGCATGGGACACACCAGTGAGGAATAGTTGAAGATTCATCAGAAAACGTTTAAAGAGGAGTCAGCCACATCTGCTTGGAAATGTCCATCACCCTTAAGGACAGCACCAAAATCCCAAAAATATATTTCTTCATCCCAAAATCTCCTCACAAGGAGGTGAAGGAGTACAAGGCAAGGAATGGATCATAAAGTCCAGATCCCCTTACTTAGAAACTGTAGTCAGCATGCAGAAAATAGATTAGAATCTCAGACTCTACTGATTGTTGTCTCCTGAACTAGCCGATGTTCCAGTACGGCAACTCTTGCTGAGAATCCAAGACACCCGCAGATACTTTGTTTGGGTACCACTGGTTCTCCATTAAAGACCAAGGAAGGCTGTACTACCAGGGGTTCATAGCTGAAGGGGTCATGACACATGGCTGACCTTTCAAGATGAGGCTTGTATTCCAGGACAGAATCACCTGCCACTGATGGAGATGTGCGGAGGATTGTGGGCTTTCTGAGCAACGACTGCTCAGGGGAGGCACTGTGGACAGAAAGGAAAGAAAACACAGGTACCATCCAGAACTGAGAAATACCAGAAAACTGTTTAAGCTCATTGGCATTTAAGTGAATCTGTTCTCGCCGATCCAGAGTCCAAGCTTTCTTTCGTGCTCCATACGGAGGTTTCCGATAAAAGACTTGGAGCTGTCCTTTATTACTACCAGAATGGGAAGCTCAGAGTGATTTGATACAACCGGAGAACTTCAGCTGGAAGCAATTACAGACTCCACAAACAAGAGATTTTAGCCCCACTTTGACAGTTTTTGAGAACTTTAGGTAGGTAGGTATTTACTTTATTAATCCCCGAGGGGAATTTTTTTTCACTACAGCAGCATACAGAAGCAATAAGATAACAATAGTAATAATAGAATAAAATAAAATAATAGAATAGAATAATAGAAAAGCAATAAAATAGCAGTAAATAGCAGTAAAAAATATAAATGTAAAATGCACAGTTTATACAGTACATTATATATATATTCCAACAGCATGGTTCTCTAGTAGAAGAGTCCGCTGATAAACTGGCCTCCTGCAGTCCAGACCTGTCAATCATTGAAAACATCTGGAGCATCAGGACATGAACAATACAACAAAAGAGACCCTGAACTGTTGAGCAGCTGAAATCCTCTATCAGGCAAGAATGGGACCACATTTCAGTTCCCTAACATTCAATATGTCCTTAGCTTTGTCCCCTATAGTCTACATCATTGTATTTACTTGATATAGTTGTAGGCGTGTTTATTTAGCTTGATGTTGTTCTGAAGGGCTTTAAAAAGTTGTATTCACTGTTGCCATTTAATTGCATTATTTAAATCAGACTTGTTTGGTGGGGTCAGTTGCACACTGCCAATTGGAGCTGCTGCTGGTGCTCACTGAGACACCTTTTCTGACTTTCACTTAGCTATTTTCCGATGTACTTTCAGCTGGGCTCGCTCTCACTAGTTTTATGGTTGGCCAACATTGCTCTGCCAACACCACAAGCTTCTTTAGCCTTTTTAGCCACTCACTAATGATAGTTCTTCACTCAGAAGGACTTTTCCTTTTTTTGTTGACTGTCTGATGGAGGTGTATCCTTCTCCCTTTTCTTGCATGATATAATAATCTACAACATTGTCCTAACAGCATCATGTATGAGAAAAAGTTGGAAAGGAAATCATCAATAACAACAACAACAACATATATAAACAGAGTAGAATCAGCATGTCAAGGCTTTGGCCAGTATGCCCATATGTTTTTAATTCATTATCAGTATTTATTGTTGGCTTGCCAGGAACCCTACAAGACCACATCACAAGGGCTCAAAGCCGCAACTCAACTTTACCCATTCACCATGGCTTTGAGCCAAGCAGGTCAATCATTAACTGGCTGTGTGTTGTGTGTTGCCTTAAAAAAGGCTGATAACCTCCAATAAAACCATTGAGTGTTTCTCCATCACTCACCTGTTGATTTACGGTAGCACAGCCTAAAAAAAACTATTGGCATATATTGTACCAGGTGGGGGTGAACTTTCACTGATCTGACATATAATAGTTATAAAATGCTACCATATGCTCTGGAAGTGTTTGTTTCCCAGTATTTAGCAGGCATGTCGCAGTACAGTACACAACAAACTGAGTACACCTTGTATAATGTATAATTAAAGACAAACCGGTTAGATAGACTACTTGAAAAACATGGGCTCCGAAGTACAACCTCAAGTCGGTAGAGCATAAATGAGTTCACCCATGGCCCACTGCAACAGTAGTGGTTACACATGTCATTTCTAATTAAGACAAATTTAATTAAAAATGGTCTAAAAGAACTTGTAAAGGCAACAATTTTCTCAATATTGACCCAGACTTGATAAGGGTGGAGGAATGCACAACAACATTTGTAGGCTACTGAACATACAGCTGCAGCAGCAGTTGCAGGTACACAAAGAACCATACTACCAGTAACAGAAGGTGCAGTAACATCCTTGAAAAACAAAATAGCTTCCATTTACTTCTTACACATGTTTGCATCTAAAAACAGACAGGTAAGTGCACACAACTTGGCACAAGGGTGAGGGAAAGAAATTACACAAAAAATGCTAAAAGAAATTTTGCCAAAGACCATGAAAATAAGCTTGATGGATGTTAGCAACATCATCATTTGGTCTGATACAACCAACAACATCAGTTTGAGTCGGATTGGGTCCATCAGGTTTTGCGTGGACCATGATTGCATTGTGTGGGACATTAGGTGGAAGTATGCTGATACGGGACTACTGAAGTGCAGAAGCTGTGGGGGAGATGACCTTTGCTGTATGCAAGTTTTTAGCCAAACGCTGAATGAAAAGATGACTCCTAGTGCCCTATTTTTGTCCGTGTGCAAAGCTGGTTTAAGTGCAGATACGAGCATATTTCCAATTTCAAACAGTACAAGGAGCTTTTTTGCTGTACTTGCATTGAGTTGCAATTTTTTAGTGGCTCGACATGAACCTGGCTGTGGCAAGATGGGTGGAAATCCACAGCAAGGGGTGTGTTGGTAAAGATACGCGTGTGCGCTGTGATTTGGATGTCAATGTTGAGGTAAAATCCCACTTGTGTTTCCACCAGCTCAAACCAGGTTGAAGCCCGACGCAGCCAGCAGAGGGCTATTTTCGCGGGATTCATGGGGAACAGACCTTTCCAAAGGTCATCTTGTGCTCATTTTGTCTATGTTGTATTGCATCCTACATGCAGTTTATTTATTAACACGACAACATCAGTGACATTTTGAGCACATTGATCTTCATCAGTTTTGTTAATAAATGAATTGCATTGTGAACTTTGAATGTGCCTAATTTAATTACGCTCACTTCTCAATATTGTTCCAGCACCTGATATCAGTACATTAGTATCCTAAATAATACCAGGTGGAGAGATATTTATAATATTATGACTCCATTCTGAAGCCAATTTCACATCATCAGGCCGAAACGTTGTACCACAAATTGTGTGATTACAAGCCTGAACCTCTCGGACCAGTCAGTGTCCTTCTGAGTAAAGTTTAACTGGTGGTGCTCGTCTTCTTCAGCCATTACGGAACTGACAAAACGCTGTATCGCAGATGTTTTAGAGGGGATGAGAGGAACTGATTATATTGGCCATGACTGAAGTTGGCTTTGACACCCCTTCTCACTATCAATAGCTCTTATTTTATCACTGCACCACAAATGCGCTCACCAAATTGATTAAAAAAAAAAGTTGACTTTACCTTCATAATCATCCAGTGCAGTGAACCTGGTCCCGGGACATGCTGCCTGCGTGGCTTCATCTGAGCCTCCACTGCTGTCCACCCTCCTCACGGGGCAACCGAGTGCTCACAGAAAAGAAGCACTTGAGTGTGGAGAGAGGAAATATTCAAGTTGTATGTGTGAGTTCTCAAGCCTTATTGTCCCTGGCCACTTGGTCTTTTCATGATCCACTTGAACTCAGAGGGCCGTCTTCGTCCTGACAGGGTCTTGACCAGGGTCTGACCTCCAAACCACTGAGTTCAAAGTTCTAGTGTGTGTTTGCACCCAGCTCCTCTGAGTCAGTCACACTAATATAGAAGAAAGCCTGTAGCAGGTGGCAGTCTGCTTTCCTTTTTCATTCTACATTTTCTTAGGTTAACACAGAGCGCGCTGAGCTGGTAATGGGAACTTAATAGTCCTCTGGCCTTTCTGCACACAATTTAGGCAAGAACTTGGAAACTATAGAATTTATTGATTACTTTTCAACAGCTAAAAATAGAGAACTTGTACAACCGTTGTGTTACTGCAAGATGGACCAAATGAAACAAACAACGCAGACACATTTTTCAGATACTTGTAGAAACATTCTGGCCTAACTCAACATGCAGCTGATAAAGTACTGTAGATCTTAAGTCACATTTTTAGATTAGAAAAACAATCTTGGCACAAATCTTTGCCCTGGATGCTTAAATTTAACGTGCATGTTTTTTTATACACGGAAAAAAAAAGTTACATGAAGCCTTTAGTGTCACAACCCGCCCCTGCCATTTGGTTATGTTTTTGTTGTTTTGCATTTTTTAATATTTTTTATTTCCTGTTTTATTTTGGTGGCTCACATTTCCTCTCATTTCAGAGTCTTGTCTTCCTGCCTTTGTGTGTTTCCCACCTTTGTGATTGCCTGCCCCGCCCTGACTTCTGTACACCCATGTCCAACTGTCTTCCCCCCGTCTTCTGTATGTCTGGTGTGTCCTAAACCAGGGGCTTCATCCTTCCAAGCCGTGGCTTTTGTAGATCGGGTAGTTCATGAATGCTGAACCGAAATGAGATGGTCTGGTCGACTATTTGCGTCAACAGATGTTCTGCCGTCACTGTAGCTCGACTCCTGTCGTCTTTCAACATTATCAGCTTCAGAAAAGGCAACAGAAAAAATGGAGCCAAAAATATTGATGCTGTTTTGTCGTCTGTGTTTGCCAACTGGTCTCTAAAATGTGATCTATCTCTGGTGCCCAATACATTTGGTGGTAGTTTGGGAGGAAGGCCCATCAGGGTCTGCAGTATTTGCCTGTTTAAGTTTTGACCTTCTTGTTTTTTCTTTACCTCAAGTTCCCCAATTTACAGAAGTGCAAGCATCACTAGACTACCTCTTTGAAGTAAAACTGGTCTTTAACTGCTACATTGGCAATATTTCAGTCAGAAAAATATGCACATTATGAAAACGTACTGTAATGGTCACACAAGCTACAAAATGAGCAAATATGGAATGATAGATGGTAATAAAAAATATTTGTAACACAAATTTAGAGAGAGTGACTTTACTTGAAACATGTTGGTCAGACCAAAAAGTAATGAGACAAGCTGAATGCACATTGAGAGTCCTGCGTGATTACAGTCTTAATCTAACAGGTCTCAGATCAAATTTGCCTCAAAGTGTGGACAAACATCGGAGAGCTGAATGGCTGTCACTGGCGTGAACAAGTCATCAATCACTGACAGATATGGAGTCTATTAGGTTTGTTAGCATTTCTACTGGAGCCCTTGAGGTGGCTGGCCATGTTATATAAGCACACTGAATGGCAGTCAAACATTTGTGCTAGATAACAAAGCCCTTGAAAGCTGTGAATCCACCTGTATGCTGTTTGTCTTCTCTCACAGAGCTCCCACACGTTGTCCGACACTGGTCAAACAAGTGTACGCTGTGCGCTGTTTGCAATCTTCGCCCAATGAAAATAAGTCCACTCACTGGAGTAAGAAGACGGGTGCTGAATAACGCCCTGAAAAACGTTGTTTTTTTTCCCCCTGAACATTATGGTTTCACAGTAAACCTTTGAAATTTGGATATAAAATCTCATCACTTCATTTTACCCCATTACATATTTGTATATCATTTTGTCATAATCGGTGTATGAATTCTTGTTATGGCCACAATATGTTTTAGGAAGTCACAGTGACCTTAACCTTTTACCTTCAAATTCAAAAAATGTTTGCCGTTGAGTCCATGTGGACGTTTGTTCCAGGTATAATAAAATTCCCTTCAGGCCTTCCTGACACATCCATTTACAAGAATATGATGGACATGAGGTCACAGTAACTTTGACCTCTGACCACAAAAATCTATTTATGCCAAAATTGAAGAAATGTCCTCCTTGCATTCCTCAGATATTGTGTTCCTGAGAACGGGATGGACGTGATGATGGACGACCAGGAAACAAGATGCCGGTACGGCTGACTGTGTCAAAGCTTGTATAAAGCTGGTCTATGTATGAAAGTGAGAATGCTTATGATCTGAAACAAAGGCTTTTATTTTGAAATCAATTCGGGAAGTCTTTTACTCACAGACTCTAGACTCTTAGGACTTGACTTTGAAATGATTATTGAGTGCAGCTACATTATAGAGGCTCTGATACAGATATGAACGTGGACAGATCTTTAAAATATACATGTGTGCATATTGTAGACAGAACCTCAGTCCTATTCTGACATTTCATTCTCTGGGATGTATGAGTGAGAGGAGTTTGCTTTTGGTTGTGAGTCGTAAATGGATTTATTGGTGGTGCTGGAGAAAATGTCAGCGGCTCATCAGGTGGAGAAAACATATTCGTGGCAAACTTCCTTGTAGCTAAAAATCTAGAGACAACATGTTGAATGTCAGTCAGTGTAACGACCTGTGAAGTGGAAACACAACTCTGTGTGTGTGTGTGTGTGTGTGTGTGTGTGTGTGTGTGTGTGTGTGTGTGTGTGTGTGTGTGTGTGTGTGTGTGTGTGTGTGTGTGTGTGTGTGTGTGTGTGTGTGTGTGTGTGTGTGTGTGTTCTGTTGTTTGTTGAACCAGATAAGGAGACACCTGGGTAATTACAGTAGCTGGCTGTACATTTGGCTGAATGGATACTGTGCTGGATTTAATTCTAACAGCTGAATGGAAAAGTTCATGATGTTGAGCAAATGAAAATCCGTTGCTTTACAATTTGTCCACACCTAAGAGCATGTTTAAGAAGAGAATACACAGCGCAGCAGCTTTGTTGATAGAATAACAGGACACATATACGTGAGCTTTTCATGGGGTCACTGATTCATATCAATAAATAAATCCAGTGATCAGCCTCTATGGAACTCCCTCCTTCTACAGAGATGATCCGCCCTGCCTCTGGACTGAGTGTGAAACAGCAAATTACTGCCCCCTCCCACTCCCACTCCCCCTCCCCCATCGCAGACACCCCCCCCCCCCACACACACACACACACACCACAACCCCCCCATCCCCTCCCCCCCATGGAGGTCTGAGCTATAAGCACCAAATTAATAATCCTGGAATTGTTTCTTTGTTTCAAGCAGAACCATCTGAAAATGTAAATGAGTACGCTGTGTGCAGCTGTGTGTGTCAGCGGTGTCACGTCATCTGTCAGCAACATAACAGACATGTACACACACACACACACACACACACACACACACACACACACACACACACACACACACACACACACACACACACACACACACACACTCTAAGGATTGTGTGTGATGATGTTGAATCTGTTCACTCAATGAAACAGAAACAAAGAACGAGTGTCTCTAATGTAAAGTTTAAGGTAAGAGTTACAGTTCGGTCTTCTGGAAGTGAATGTGAGTCCGTGCCCCCCCTCCCCCTCCACCCCTCTCCACCCTCCACCCCTCTCCACCCTCCACCCCCCTCCTTCCTGTCCGTCTCGGTCGGTCTTGGTTTGCTCGTATTCATGTTGATAGACGTCAGCGGTGTTTTGTGTTTTTACTGCACATCATATTTGAGTAAAGGACATTTCCACTTTTCTCATAAACTCAAAGGGTTCTTTTCTTCCTCCACTGGAATGAGTCCAGCGGCTTTTCAATGCAGCCGCGGCGACAAAGGCCTCCACAACGCCCGCTTTCTTTCAGGTTGGCAAAACGACAGTGAGACGCAAAGAGAAGCAAATAAAAAGCAGAGGAGGAAAACTCCATTGAGGCGGTATCATAGGTCACGCTTCACCAGGCTGAGTGTGTGAACGCTAACTGTACGCAGTCAGGGGCATGACGGAGGGTCATCAACAGCCCAACCAAAGACGCAACAATCACTCAGGCATTAGCTTAGCATCTGGGCTGCAGAGTGTGTTGTTGTCGTGTCCGGTGTGCTCGTCCCACTCGGCCGGTTGTAGTTGTCCTCCGTGTGTCGGTGTCTGGCCCTGGCTAATTGCCGGTCTGTTTAATCCGTGCGGGCACTGAGCCATCCACCTTGGCATCACCAGATGACCACTCCTCCGTGAGTGTGCTGTCGCCCGGCCGGTTTGTGCTGCCGACCGGTGGGGTGCCACCAGAGGAGAAAAACGGCTCCGCTCTCCTTTCAGAAAGGCTTGAACCCTAATGGTGAATAAATCATCGACTAACACTCTCTAGATGTGTAACAAACATAAGTTACTGTGAGGCTGCCAAGTCGTGTCTGCTGGTTATTCTCCTCCACCGTGTACCTGCTCTGTATTTTAGCTCTTTAGCTGAAGAGGATCGACAGACGAGGAGCAACAATACAAGACAATGAATGAAAAAAGTCAGTGAGGAGTAAACTTTGATTTATCTGCATGAAGCAGTGTGTGCAGGTAAATAAGTCGGGACACTTCACTTATTATATAAAGTTTAAAATACAAAGTAAAACATTTGAAAATTCTGCTTTCTGATTTGGCCCTTGAATTGTTCCAGCTGTGAACTGTTAAATCTCCTGGTTGAAGTCGGGCTAAATGTGAAGCTTTGAGTTTGTGTCGTGTTTAGTGTTGAAGTGTATGTTTAAAGAATGAATGTCGGCCTCGGGCTCAGCCTTTCAGCCCGTTCACTGCTCATCTCTCCGGGCTGTGTTCACATGAATGGGGACCACAGTGTCTGGAACTGGCCGCCACTAGCCTGCCAATCAATTTGTTTAACTCCGCAGGCGAGGGCAGCGATTGGTGGACCCCGCACACACACTCCCTTCCTGCCAACAAAGCAGCCCATATGCCCTCCCAGCAGGGATATGGGGGCCCGTGCATTTAGAGAGCCGGTTATAGGAATTTGGAGCTAATGGGATGAAAGGACGACCATCAGTGAATTGAATCTTTGAGCAAATCAAGTGAAATGCACATTCAGGGTGTCAGTCATCGTCCAATCGTGCACCTCCATCTCACACGGCCCACAACCACAGCGCTCTGCTGCCAGTCACTCAACACTTTCAGAGGCACTACTGGAATCAAACGACCTCAATGATTAGCTCATTATAGTTTCTTCCCTCACCAACAAAATACAATCTAAAGCATTTTAAAATATTTGTAATTTTAGAAAGTGTTTATTTTCTAATAACTTCCTGTTTGAGAGTAGGCGGGTGAGATCCAGACAAACTCTGGAGTGATCCCATTTGTCCAATAAATGTCCAACCCAACCAAAAAGTTTTCTCCACAAGTTTTAGCAAAACATGCTTCATATTAAGTAGCTCCCTTGTTCTGTTCAGTCACTTTGCAAAGTGTGAAGTAGTTTTTCAAAGTGTTTTCAAAAATGAATTTGATGTTTTACTGGACGTTTATGAGCAACTATGTTGTTGCTCCGTGTTCATTTGCATTGCAATGTTAGTTTTTTCTCAGAAATATTCAAATGTTGAAATGAGTCCAAAACGCACAATTTTTTTTATTTTTGTTGTTGTTCCCACTGAATTACTTGCTGAGATCCAGAAGTGCAGCTACAATTAAAACAAATTAAATCAAAACAACAAACAGAAGCTCATAAACGAAAATGAAGAGAACATTGTTGAATCATGAGAAGAGTAGCAGACTGTTATGCAGCTGATAAATGACTGATATATACAATAATATAATAACTGACACAAATCCCCAAAAAAGAGAGAATGGGAATCAATAAATAATATTTTCAGTATGTACAGGTCCCGTCCTGATGATGAACATGACAGTAGACTTTATCACAATACAGCATTATTACAAATCCAGCCAATTTATCATTAATTCTGTACAATATTTAATGCATCAGTAATTCATCTGTGCATTTAATCATTTAACTTGGATTAGTGTTCATGATACGATGCAATTTTTTAATTATACCCTCAAAAACCACATTTTCCTTGTCTTTAATTGTGTTTCAGAAGCTTTCAACTCATGTTTTTTGGATTAATAAAAATCAAGCCAATTACAATCTAACCCTCCCGACCATATTGAAAGCAATAGATCTGTGGGGATTTGTGGGGCAGATTTATCTCCCAATACCGTCGCTTTTACATCTGTGGGCCATTTAACGCCCGTAGCTCAGCCCATAATCACAAAGCTGATTGTTTTCACCCCACAAGACTATTTGGAAATAGTTGTTAATCTCCCTCCCCGGTGGAGTCTGTTTTGGTCAGACATAATCTGCCCCGAGTCTGATTGAGCTGCATAATCCAAGCCCCTCCAGCCTCTATTGGGCAGCTCTGTTGGTGGCTGGAGATGTGACCCCACCCCCGTCTCCTCTGGCGTAGCTTCTCTACTGTATGAGTCTGCCCTGGGGGCTAAACAATATGCTCCTATTTTTTTTTAATTAACCAAAACCTAAATCTGTGTCTGTAAGAGCAGAGCTGTGCTGTCTGACTGATAATGCTGATTTGACGTGATGATGGCTGTTCTCCTCCTCTTCCTCCTCTTCCTCCTCTCCTTCATCTCCTTCACATTCTCTTCTCCTCGATCTTCCTCTTTCCCTCGTCTTTCTTTTCTTACCTTTTCCCTGCCGTTAGGCTGCCCTCCCTCCTTTTTCTCTGACCCCCCTTCCCAAACCACCCCCAGTTTATTACCCCTTCCTAACACACCGCCACCCTCCCACTTCTCTCCCTCTACTCTACTAGTGTCCCATCAGGAGCTGATTCAAGGTCAGTGTTTGTCAGCCCTGTAATCGCTCGCAGCGTTGAACGTTCAGATTGCATAACTGAGCCCAGATCAGCGGCCGGAGCTCTGCTGTGACTGTGACTGTGACTGTGGGCAGCCGTTGGAGATGCAGTGACGTGGAAGTGACTGACAGCTGGGCCGGTCCAGGAATGAATGGAGGATCAATGACACATATCAACAGACAGCTCTGAGCTGAGGGAGGGGAGGGTGTGTGTGTGTGTGTGTGTGTGTGTGTGTGTGTGTGTGTGTGTGTGTGTGTGTGTGTGTGTGTGTGTGTGTGTGTGTGTGTGTGTGTGTGTGTGTGTGTGTGTGTGTGTGTGTGTGTGTGTGTGTGTGTGTGTGTGTGTGTGTGTGTGTGTGTGTGTGTGTGTGTGTGTGTGTGTGTGTGTGTGTGTGTGTGTGTGTGTGTGTGTGTGTTAATTCAGAGCAGACAAACTGGCCGGTAACACTTAAAATCCCTCACACACTGAAGAGGTAATTTCAGACATTAAAAAAAACATTATTAATATTTGTTAAGTGATTATAATTTTTTTTTAAATGCATGATCTCCTGCTGTGTTTACTGATAATAGTGACATAAATCAACTACTATCTTCAAATAAAAATTGTATTGAATAAATGTAGATGTGGGACTCACGAGTGTAAAAATAATAATTGTTAGTAAATAAAGTAAATAATTAATCTTTTTAAGAACGTGCAGCTGGTTTGAATCCTGTTTCTGTCAGCGTGGATGATCATTTCCTTACTTGTGGATCATGCATCATACCTTTATTAGGGTGTAACCAGCAGAAACTTCTACAACTCTCTCCTCATTAGCTAAAACTCTGTTAACCATAAAAAGTTATTGTGTCAGTTTTGACTGACGGTAAATCACTGCTCAGTCCTGCTCTGTGAGCGCCCTCTGGTGGCAGCTCTAAAGTTGAGCATCACTCCCCTTATCGACCCTCGAGTAACCCAAACTACCAGCCAGGGATCAGTGACGTTTTCCTACGTATTTTCTTTTTCTTCCAGATTGTGAATGAACTTTTTGTGTATTCCATTTAGATTTTTCTGAGCTCACCTCACTTTCAGTGGGAAACCCATGTGGCATACATGTCTAGCCACTCTTTTTCAAAACAGAACATTTTAACTGGAGCAAAGGAAGTGAGAATTTGAGACGAGAGCTTCCTGTCTCCTCTGCAAGGAGGCAGCTGCTGTTCACCAGAGACACTGTCAGAAGAAACATTAATCCTCTCCACAACTAGCCTCACTAGTGCTTACCGAAGACATCGTAGCACGCCAGCACTTCACTCAACATTAAAATGGAGACGGGCATTACACGCGTAACAGAAGTTTCACGCTGACGGTACGGCACATAACGCATGCTCCACCTGCTCCGCCTGCTCCACCTGCTCCACCTGCTCCAGTGAAAATACACCACACCTGTACGTACACACAAACAGCATACCAACACGACATTTTACAATGTGATAATCTACATGTGTACAGGTACCTGTTGTAACTGAAGTGCATGGCATATTTCTGTGTAGACATTGCAGCGGAGTTTGCTACTCTAACTAATTACGTTTTAGATGTTGTGTACGTGCAACCCGGGATATCACAGCAAAGCATGAAATAGACACGCCTGTCTACTACAGTAAAACGTGAGATTGCTAAGCTTGGCGCTGTCTAGGCATGAAAGTGAGACGTAAAACCTGCGGCCTGCTTAGAGCCGTGTGATTTACAGGAAAATAAAACTCCTGGATTCAAACCCCATCGTGACAGTCTTTAAGTTTCACACTTTCAAAATGTGTAACTGTCACGCCTAGACAGCCCAAAGCATGGCCAGCTCACATTTGGCTGTAGTGGACGGGCGTGTCTATTTCACGCTTTGCCGTGATACTGGGTTGGAATGTGTGCAGGCTGTAAGCCCGGTTGTTAGAGTTCTTGTTTGAGCTAAGGCCTCATCTTTAAGAGAAAACTGGACTAGTGGCACAAAGTTTAATAGATTTGTATTTTTATGGCTATGATGAATTACATCAGGAAGTGTTGGGGTTTAAGTCAAAGCGTGTAATTATATATTTCTGTAAGGCAATTAGAATTAAACCAGGTTAATAGCAAGCAACAATAAAATATGATTACAATCAAATATCACGTTAAACACTTCCATCAGTCACTGAGGAAGCACATGACCACAGGCCAAAACACTGACATGTCATAAACAGGAAACTATCAGGACTGAACACTGGTTAAAAAAAACACTAAGACACTGCAGAGCGTAGTTGTAGCTTCTCTCTGCATCTGTGCGTGTTTTTATTGAGTTGCATTTATTTATTTCTGGGAATATGGAAAATAACATGTTTGTTGTTGTGATGTTGAAAGGCCAAGTTGTTCAGGCCACACTGGCTGGGAACAATGGACCATCTGTGATCAAGAACAATGGTAATATCAACATGGTTTACAGAACCAGAGAGAGAGACACACACTCACACACACACACACACACACACACACACACACACACACACACACACACACACACACACACACACACACACACACACACACACACACACACACACACACACACACACAGCGAGCAAGAGAGAGAGAGACAGCGGCAGGGGTGGAGGAAGCGGGGGAGGGGGGCACAGAGGGGGGGGTGGACAAGAGGAAGGGACCAGTGTCATGGTCAGAGGTACTAAAATAATGCAGTAGAGATGATGCAACAAGTTTAAGCTAGAAAATATAATATATTATTAGATATTATAGATAGATAGATAGATAGATAGATAGATAGATAGATAGATAGATAGATAGATAGATAGATAGATAGATAGATAGATAGATAGATAGATAGATAGATAGATAGATAGATAGATAGATAGATAGATAGATAGATAGATAGATAGATAGATAGATAGATAGATAGATAGATAGATAGATAGATAGATAGATAGATAGATAGATAGATAGATAGATAGATAGATAGATAGATAGATAGATAGATAGATAGATAGATAGATAGATTTGAGTAGATTATATGTCTCCCTCTAGTGGTCATAAGGAAGTACTAAAGAATTCAAACATACAGTATTTGTGCTGCAAATAAGCACCTGTAAACAATACAAATTAATATTATTATTATTAATAATAATAATGATAATTATTTTATGTTTATTTAATTGTATTATATAGTACTATGCAGGTCATTTGCAACAGGATAGGAAAACATTATAAGTAAAACTGTCTCATTCTAAATGTCATGAAACATCTGTCCACCTCTGCCACAGTGTGCTTTCATCTTACAATACAAACACAAAACACAAAAATACTGAAAGACAACCAAATTGTTTATTTGGTTATAAAGTCCATAAACTAAATATTGTAAATTTTGTAAAGTTATGATCTGAAAAAGTTTTAATAAAACCAGTGTGTCACATGTTGTATATTAGAGATAAAATGACATTTGGAGTCCTCATTGAGGTGAATCTAAAGACATGTTTAACTGAACTCACAATCCAAAACTCCTCTAATAACTATGTTGTAAAATATTACATGACAGGTTGAAGAAGAGGAAGTCCAATGTGTAGACAATTTTTAATCAGACAGAGAAAGATCAACAGGATTCCTGCACTTTTTTTCCCCCAGTAACATAAATCCACTCTGAACCTAACAGCCTCCAGCGATAAGTGACACAGTGACTTGTTAAACTCAGGGAAGAGGGGGAGCAACCAAATGGTGCACCATATTGAAGTCTGTTTAGAATTCGGACCCTCAGCTGAAGGCTTTATGCAAATATATGACGGTATTTTAATTAATCTGTGAAAAGGGATTATTTACTATGTGTCTGACACTGAGAGGATTTTAAGGTTGACATATGGTCAGTTTGTTTATTAGGACTGCGGGAACACTAGAATCAGGAAAAGCCAACGCCAGAAAAAGAAAAAGTAAATTAACCCTTTGGAATTATTTTAATCAACCGTAGTTTTAAAATTGCATTGATATTCAATTAAGAAACAATTATGAACAAATACGATGTTATCAAACCGAACGTAACCCTGATCAAATTAATACAAAGCAAAAGAACAAGTGTTTTGCTTTGCAACCCCGTTTCCGAAAAAGTTGGGACGCTGTGTAAAATGTAAATAAAAAAAGAATGCAATGATTTGCAAATGTCATAAACCCAGATTTATTTGAAAATAGACCACAGACATAAGATCAAATGTTGAAACTGACAATTTGTATTGTTTTATGTCAAATATCTTCTCATTGCGAATCTGATGCAGCATCACGTCTCTATAAAGTTGTTCCAGGATCATGTTCACCACTGAGCTGCATCAACTCTTCTTTTAACAACATTCTAGAAACGTTGGGGAACTGAGGAGACCAGTTTCTGGAGTTTTGAAAGTGAAATGTGGTCCCATTCTTGCCTGATAGAGGATTTCAGCTGCTCAACAGTTCAGGGTCTCTTTTGTTGTATTGTTCATGTCCTGATGCTCCAGATGTTTTCAATGATTGACAGGTCTGGACTGCAGGAGGCCAGTTTATCAGCGGCCTCTTCTACTAGAGAACCATGCTGTTGGAATACGTGCAGAATGTGGTTGGACGTTGTTCTGCTGAAATAAACAAGACCTTCCCTGAAAGAGACGTTGTCTGGATGGCAGCATATGTTGGTCCAAAACCTGAATATATCATTCAGCATTAATGCTTCCTTCCAGATGTTCAAGCTACCCATGCCATGTGCACTAATGCATCCTGTACCATCACAGATGCTGGCTTTAGAACTGAGCTGATAAAAAGCTGGATGGTCCCTCTCCTCTTTAACCTGGAGGATGCAGCGTCCATGATTTCCAAACAGAATTTCAGATTGTGATCCATCAGACCTCAGGACAGTTTTCCACTTCACCTCAGTCCATCGTCAATGATCTCGGTCCAGAGAAGGCGGCGGTGTTTCTGGATCATGTTTCTATCTGGTTTCTTCTTTGGAGAGTTTTAACATCATTTGTGGACGCAGCGATGAACTGTGTTCACAGACGATGGTTTTCACAAGTGTTCCTGAGCCCATGCAGTGATTTCCACTCCAGAATAGTGTGTTTTTAATGCAGTGCTGCCTGAGAGCCCGAAGATCACCACCATCCAATATTAGTTTCCAGCCTTGTCCCTTGTGTTCAGAGATTTCTCCAGATTCTCTGAATCTTTTAATGATATTATGAACTGTAGACGATGAAATCCACTAATTCTTTGTAGTTTTATGTTGAGGAACATTATTCTTAGATTGTTGAACTATTTTCCCAAACAGTCTTTCAGAGTGGTGAACTTCTCTCCATCTTCACTGCTGAGAGCCTCTGCCTCTCTGAAATCATCTTTTATACCCAATCATGTTACTGATCTGTTTATTAATGTAATTAGTTGTGAGATCTTCCATCCGGTGTTTCTTTTTAGTGTTACACAGCTTTTCCAGTCTTTTGTTGACCCTGTCCCAAATTTTGGAACCCAACTTTTTTGAGATGTGTTGCTGCTGTGAAATTCAAAACAAGCAGATATTTTTCATAAAATAATCAAATTTCTCTGTTGTTTGTTTTGGTCTATTTTCAATTAAATATGGGTTTATGTGATTTGCAAATCTATTGCATTCTGTTTTTATCCACATTCTACGGAGCATCCCAACTTTTCTGAAATCGGTGTTGTACTAGGACGCCCTTATCAACCATAAAAGCCATGTCGGGAGAGAATACAGAATAACCTCATTAATGGGAACTCATTTCTGGTGTTAAAAAAAATGCATGATTCGTATTATACACTGTAGGCCCTTCTGTACTCGCTTGCAGTGCTGGGCAGCGTAAGCAATTTTTTTCCACTCAATTTTTGGGGCTCAACGTATACCAGCTACATCGGGATGGGTGGAACAAGGGGTGTGTTGTCAAAGATGCCCAAGTGCAATGCAATTTTGGTGTCAATTTTGAAGTGAAATTGCACCTGCACCTGTGCCAGCTCAAACTACATCTAAGTACAACGCAGCCAGCAAAGGGCTATTTTAGTGGCTTCAGGAGGAAAGAGTGTACATGAACAGACCTATCCATCATGACACACACAGGGTTGGTTGGTGTAAAACACCCAACTTACATAATTAAAACAAGATTTTCTGAAGGCCACTTTCCAAATCAGTTAATGATATAAAAATTAAGCTAACTCTTGTCTATTGGATGTAAATCAGGCAGTTGGTGTGTCATGATGCAGTAGTTAATCTCAGCCATAAATCATAAAAGGCACTCAGGTTCACTACAAATGAACTGAAATGAATTAAACATAAAGGGGAAACAGTTCAAAAGCCTTCTCACCTACTCATCTAGTAGTAGTACAAAGGTTTATGTTACAAATGGCAGCTCAAGCCAAGTAAATTACGCACAATCAAAGCTCCCGGTGTAGTTTATTTATTAACACCACAACATCAGTAAATTTCTGAGGTCATTGCTCGTCATCGTTGTCAATAAATGAATTGCATCGGAAGCTTTATGTGTGCGTAATTTACTTATCCTCACTCCTCAAGCATAAGTAAATGATATTATATTGAAATACTTTTCAATGTAGAACCATAACTTTCATTATGTTTATATTTCACGCGATCAATGTCATTGGCATCTGACAGCACACATCGTTTCCAGCGTCGTGAAGAGCAGCATGTCGATATAATGTGCTCTGAAACAGTTTGTGGAAAACTATCACTCACAGGAATTGCATTGATTGTGGTACCATACTTGTTACCTTGTCAACTTCAACTACCTCAGTCGCCATGATAATGACAGCGTGACATTTAAATAGTAGAAACCATTGTGCTGCTACATTTAAAAGCATTTAAAAAAAGAAAAAAAAAAAGCAATATAGCTTCAACTGACTTCCCGTGGACTGTCATGCACAAGGTTTATTACCTTCTCAGCTCAGGCAGAAAATCATGCTTAAAGTCAGTTGATTGACAGCTTGTTTCTTCAAAAAAAATAGCAAATAGGGACATTAAGGACAGATACAGGGAGGGGGGGGATAGTTAAATTACATCATAAAAATAAGGACTTTGAATAAAGCTTATATATATATATATCGGCAACAAATACATTTAAAAATAAGTATATTTAAAAGTATACAAATAAATATATACAGAAATAAGCAACAAATAAATGTGAAGTAAAGAACATGCTCATCATTATTCTCTTTTGTCCTTTTGTCATGTGTATTTGTATTTCCAATTTTGTTTATTCCTTTAAACAGATTGACATTTTATTTATGCTTAATTATTCCTTTCTATTTATCTCAATATACATTTATTTTCTGAATCATCCACAAATCTATTCTTTTGTCAGCTACTCTTCTTATTTCCAGAATGAACAGTGTGATCATGTGATTTCTATCCGTCACATGATTCGGTTTTACACTGAAGGGTTGAACAGGAAGTCCTCTTTGTTCCTGTCACAGCCAACCGGGGTATCGCTCTCCTTGGTTACGGTATCCGGTGAACGGGAGAGGAAGCTGGGACCGGAGACTCGCCGTCGGTAATCGGTGTGGAGATTTAGCGGCACTGCAGCTGCACGAGACCTGTCGTCATCAGTCGGAGGATGAGCGCGCGAGCACTGCAGTAATGATGCGCTTCATTGTGGACTGTCTGAGGACACCGAGGACCAGAAAGCCCAAGGACGAAGGGTAAAGTTACCGATGAGCGGTGAACATCAACGGAGGCTGTCCGGTACCGTGAGGGCAGGTAGAATTCATATCGAGTCAGAATCCTGCAGGTGAAGCGGCTGAGTCCTGGCCGGAGGGTTTGGGGGGTTAGCTGATGTGCTCATGTTCATTATGGGATGTTTTCCAAATGAAACATCACCGAGCCTCCCTGCAGTGCTTCACTGACCAGAACATGTTGCATTCATGATCTCAATACAGTTTGGTCTTTCCTTCAGCCTTCTCATTTGATGTCGCCCCGATATATTCCACACTCGTGTCATGTTGTCATGTTGGATGCTACTATACATTTGGATTCCTTATTATTCAGGTGACACTTTAACCTCAAACATACAGATACTGTATAGTAAGTACCCAGCATTGCATATTTGACTGAATAACGTGGAAACAGGGGCGGTTCGAGGACCAGACCTTTATTAGAATGAGACTTGCTTTCTAAAGTGTTTCATAATTATTTTTAAGGAAATAAAAAATGGCATATATTCTATTTGGGAAAGTGTTCAATCCATTTCACTTTGGCAAACCTCAAATCCATCAGGTACAGTGTCACATACAGAAACAACCTAATTAGTTTGGTTGTCCATCATATTGTATAATAATATTAGTTTAGCATAAATAATCACAAATTGATATATAATAATAATAATGTAATACCCGTTTTAGAGGAGACCCATAGTCAGTTAATGGAACCTGAGTTAATGAAACTCCATCATAATGGGAAGAACCTTCAAATATATGTAAAAGATGACGTCATAGCGAAGCAGGTATGAGGAGAGATGTACAAAACCACATGGGGACAGTCGGCCATATTATCCAGCAATGAAACAACCATCGTACAACATTGTCACAGCAGGCCTGTGAACTGGTCAAAAAAGAATAATCGAAGATTTAAACCAACTTTGAAAAAGTTCAGTGGTAGCAATAAGAGAAAGTGTTCACAGTAAAGTACGTCAACGTATATTTTAAGCGTGGAAATCCTTGAATGTGTCTGTGGAGCTCTGCATCCTGCGAAGGCGCTGGTCCTCGTAGGTCCAGTAGCTTATGAAGACTGAACCCAAATGAGACGGTCTGATCTACTATTTTCGTCACCAGCTGTTCTCGCCTTTAATGCTATGCCGACACCGTCGCCTAGCAACCATGGAACCAGAAATTAGTATTTTACTTTTTCCATTTTTTTCATTTGGAGATGGAGAAGCTTCACTCAGAGGACTGTGGCAGGTAAATGAAATGAGTTAAGCTCTATACTTTTAGCCAACAATAATGTTAACATTAGCTAGTTAATTGACGATATCATTTTATATTGGTGGAGTGTAACTAAGTACCTTTAGTCGTCCATTGTCCTAACAGGACAAAAACATCATGAGAATATTACAACAGTATATAAAGTAGTTTAAATGAACTCAACCTTAAACATTTACAGCAGAAAAATGCAACGTACACGTGAATGCAGCTGTAATATTAATACAAAACATCCTGTAAAATAGTCATTAACGCCGACAGGAACCTCGTTATTGCACAAACAGGAGTTCTACGTTTCTGACATGAGCTGATGATACTTCAATGTTTAAGGAGGCTTTTTCATGCAGGACTTCATGCAGGTGTTGAGCTACGTGGAGGTCAGTTGACCTTTTCCATGGAAATGTCGGGGTGAGGGAAACGATCAGGACAAACTCTCACCCCTAACCCTGAATACAGAATAGCCTGTTTTTTTCTTCATAATGTTTCTATTGTTATGTCATGTTGTCAATGTCACCAGCATATGCCGGTCTCTTCAGAGGCATGTGTTGATGCCAGTGGTATCGTATTGTAGGACTTTACTAGTCATTATACGGACTAAAAGAATCAGCCAATCAGAGCCCTTGTTGTGGGCGTGCCTGTAACACGTGCTGGTTGTGGTTAAGTTGTTGCTGCAGCAGTAGGTGGGTGAGAGAGAGTCGGCAGGCAGGACAGAGTCACCAGAGTTTCACTGTCAATCATACATGTGCCTTCAGAGACCAGTAAGTATGTCGTAGTTATGGCGATAGCCCTGCTCATTATTTCTGTTCAGTATTACCAGTGTACTGATAGTTCTTTGTTTCTGCTTTCTTATAGAACCACACAATTACACACAAATGTATTCTCGCACAAAGAGACTTACACACAAAGACTTATCCAGACACACACATCTAAACACACATTATTACACAACCACACCCATCATAATAGTCAATATAGAAGATTGGAATCACATCTGCCTCCTCTGACTGATGCACCACTGTGGTACCCCCCCCCCCCCCCCCCCCAACCAGCTACAGTTACACACCCCACCGAGCCGCAGCTGAGCAGCGCGTGACAGGTAGCGCCCACGTCCCAGCCCGAGGCCGCTCGCTGGGATGAGATTCAGTAGTCCAGCTGGACGATATGAACACATGGATGATCTTTTTACTTCAGACTGTGACTTGATGCCCTTCAGTCTGGATGTGGTTCTTCAATGTGAATATCACACGGGTTTCTGAGATCAGACTTTACAGCTGAAGAAAACACTCTGCGGCTCTAACATGAGTCTTGTTGTGTTTAACTGAAAGGTTGTTAGCCTTCCAGTCCGTTGACAGACCAGTTTATCAGTCTCATTAGGTTTAGAAGACACATTAATGGATGATGTGACCTGCAATTTTTACCTGTCCAGACTGTCAGAGTAAAAAAAGGGTTTTGTTAAAAATGAATATGTTTTTGCTGTTCCTCTAATAATATATTAAAACAGTTTTCTGGCAATTCAATCACTTCATTGAGATTATATCTGTAATTTTCATCCAATTATCAAAGACTGTCCACACTATGTGTTTCTGTTAACACTGGAATAAATACAGGAACAAATATAAATAATTGTTCATTTTAAAATAAGACTAATATAAATAGTCGCTGTTTAGACTCCCATAGACTTTTAATGTCAATTGTTAATATAATATAAAAGAAAGCACCAAATAGATTTTGTCTGCAAGGTGGATATCATATGATGTGAAACTATATTGTCAGATTTAAACAGGCAGTTACTTGGATACAACTTCAGTGAAGAAGTTCTTGTTCAACCAGGAAGTTGTGAAGCAGCTTTTGGGGTAAGTTTGGTCTTTTACTTTTTTCATGGAAGTGCTGCTTTCTTAATGTTCTAATCAGTGTTCCTTTTTGTTGTCTCATAGTGTCACACTATTATATTTTATTCACATTTTTGTAAATTTGAAGAATAATCGTTGCCATTAAGCAAATGTCATACTAATGAAAAGCTAGCTAACTGATGAGCCTTGACATTGGTATAAGTGGAAGAAACACCACATGGTGTGACACTGTGTCATATTGTTTGTTTCACACCATATGAAACACCTGTCACACCATGTTACAGACTTTAACTCGTAAATAATCATCCGTCGTATGCATATTGCACAATTTAGATTTTTAAAATGCTTTTGAAATATTGTTTTTAATTTTGTAACATATCCTTTAACCAACGGCATGATTTAATGTTAAATCTTTTTTTTTAATTTTTTGTCCATACAAAGGTTCAACAGTCATGTCAAGTAAGGTGTAAAAGGGAAATATGGGGAAAATGTTAATGCTGATCCCGAGAGGAAGTAAGAAGTCCTCAGGAAAAAAGAAGTAAATACTTGTTCAAACTAAAGAGAACAATAGATTAGACACCATGACGTTTAAACGCTTTTATTAGAGCTGTATGCATATTGATCAATGTCTCTTCCTTTGCTTACAGATACCAAGAGAAAAAACTGAAAGGAAAATTACAAAAGTTCAGCATACAATCTTTTTCTCCATCGAGACGGGAGTCAACAAAGAAGGAATATAAATGTAACCGTGACCCCGACACCGTCTTCTCTTCATGCATCGTTGAACGAGGACGACTTCGCTACCTTGCAGGTTGTAGCTCACCTGATTCATCTGTCCACTCCACCGCCTGACTTTCCGAGGCATTCAGAAGTTTCCAAAACGGGTCATGGACAGCTGAAGAAGAAACTGAAGGGGTGGAAAAGACAAAATAAGGTCCTCGTGAAAAAAAACCTGAAGACGGAGCAGTCCAAAGATGAGAAGTCGGAAAAATATATCAACGAAAAACTGGTCGAAAGAATGCCTGCAGTGTCCGTGAAAAACTTCACCTGAGATCAGAAAATAAATCAGCCAATGAGAAGACAAAGAGAGTTGAGTCTTTTCTGCTTTAAATAACAACACCATCGTATTTCCAAGGACACGACTGGGAGGAGAGAAGAAAGGCGAAGAGATGAGGATCCTGACCAGCTCGCCTCAAGACTTGAAGAAAATGTACAATTAGACCGATGATGAGAGGAACCAAATGTTCACCGATATAAAGCGTTCTCTGGAACAGAGGTCACATCATCTGGTTGCGTGCCATCAGCATGGAGGCACGAGACGTCTCTCAAGTTTTTCAAAACATGGATTAATCGCAATGCGTCTTTCCACTTTGCCGCAGTTTGGACAAAGACGTGTGTGTGTATGAATTGATGATGATTGATGTTTTAAAAGAGGACAAGATTATAAATCCTGCTGAAACAGTGACCTCGGACCAATATCAGAGAGAGGAAGTGATGGTTACATACAGGAGTCGGGGGAAAAGAACAAAACAGGAACCATTGGAGAAGGAGTTGACATCGCCCAGAGAGGCCGAGGAGATCGCTAGTCGTCACTACAGCTGGTTCAGCAGGGGCAGCAGTTTAAAACAAGACTTTCACTTTGGGGCCAAGACACCACAACAACAACACATTTTGCACGTGAGGTTGTCCTGTCGTGTCGGTGGGTGTCTGAGCTGTTCCTCGATGTCTCCGTTGTTGAGGTATAATGGAAGGACAGCGTGGGCTGATCTCAGCGATGATGTCCCCGAAGCATCGTTTCATACACCGGAGGTTTCAAAATGGTCGCCTGGACCGTTTCAGGGAGTTGACATGGAAAGTTGCTCCTGAGTGGGCGGAGCTCTGAAGCACATGGCTGACCAGCGCAACCATGGACGCGGAGATCTGCAAACACCTAAAGATTTGTTCAGCTGTCTTCACAAGAGAAGGTCCGAGTTGAAGAAGAGGATATTTCTGACACTGATGCCCTGCTTCCCCCGACGCTGTCGGGCCTCAGCAGCCCAGACCAGGTCACTTCACCGGGGGAACACTGCACACACGACTGAAGTGTTCCTGCAGCACCCCGGGACCGGCCTCGGCACCCCGGGACGGGCCTCGGCACCCCGGGACCGGCCTCGGCACCCCGGGACGGGCCTCGGCACCCCGGGACCGGCCTCGGCACCCCGGGACCGGCCTCGGCACCCCGGGACCCTGAGGTTTAATAATATCTGAGATATTTATTTACAGATACCAATACAATACCAGTTTTATTTGTTATTGTTAAATCTTTACTTTTATATTTTCTTCATGCTACAAAACACCTTGTTTTGTTTTTTTGTTTTATCTTATATTTGATATGTTGGCCAGATTTTTGTTGACCTTTTTCAGTTTCCTCTTTTTATATTAAAGGATACAACCTTAAAAAGTATTTGGACTTTTTTTTTTTTTTAATGAAATATTGCATTTCCTCATCATTTGCTTTGGCAAAACTTATTCAGTGTGACATTCAGATAATGATGAAAATAACCAACTCACCGGTTCTGGTGAGTCGGTTCTGGTGATTCGGTTCTGGTGAGTTGGTTCTGGTGAGACGGTTCTGGTGAGTCGGTTCTTGTGAGACGGTTCTTGTGAGTCGGTTCTTGTGAGACGGTTCTGGGGAGACGGTTCTGGTGAGTCGGTTATTGTGAGACGGTTCTTGTGAGACGGTTCTTGTGAGTCGGTTCTTGTGAGACGGTTCTGGTGAGACGGTTCTGGTGAGTCGGTTCTGGTGAGTCGGTTCTTGTGAGACGGTTCTGGGGAGACGGTTCTGGTGAGTCGGTTATTGTGAGACGGTTCTTGTGAGACGGTTCTTGTGAGTCGGTTCTTGTGAGACGGTTCTGGTGAGACGGTTCTGGTGAGTCGGTTCTGGGGAGACGGTTCTGGTGAGTCGGTTATTGTGAGACGGTTCTTGTGAGACGGTTCTGGTGAGTCGGTTCTTGTGAGACGGTTCTTGTGAGTCGGTTCTTGTGAGACGGTTCTGGGGAGACGTTCTGGTGAGTCGGTTATTGTGAGACGGTTCTTGTGAGACGGTTCTTGTGAGTCGGTTCTTGTGAGACGGTTCTGGTGAGACGGTTCTGGTGAGTCGGTTCTTGTGAGACGGTTCTTGTGAGACGGTTCTGGTGAGACGGTTCTGGTGAGTTGGTTCTGGTGAGACGGTTCTGGTGAGTCGGTTCTTGTGAGACGGTTCTTGTGAGACGGTTCTGGTGAGTCGGTTCTTGTGAGACGGTTCTGGTGAGACGGTTCTGGTGAGTCGGTTCTGGTGAGACGGTTCTGGTGAGTCGGTTCTTGTGAGACGGTTCTGGGGAGACGGTTCTGGGGAGTCGGTTATTGTGAGACGGTTCTTGTGAGACGGTTCTTGTGAGTCGGTTCTTATAAGTCGGTTCTTGTGAGACGGCTCTTGTGAGACTTTGTCAGCTGTGTCGGAGACAGATGATACCATGGTTTCTCTGTGAAGCGGCTCACCTCTATTGTCTCCAACATGGCGCTGCATCACATCACTGTCTGAGTGTCTGTCTGATCAGTGTGTCCTGAGGGTGAGTTCCTGGTTCGGGAACCATTCACCTTATTTAACCATTTAACCATGGAGATGAACTGACAGCTATATCCAGGATGGCTGAGCAATTTGTGTTAATGGAGTTAAGCTTGAATTATAAAGCTGTACTTATCGGCAGAAAATATATTTCAGCTGACCGGTGTTTTAAAATGTGAGAGCAACTTAAACGCTTACTGGGGGAAAAAAAAATCTACATTAAAAAACACGTTTAACAAAAAACATTTAATCAAGCCTTAAATCAAGGTCCAAGGTGTGACCCCGTATGTATGTCGGGCTTGTTCAATCAGTCCCTCCAGGATTTCACTTTATTTTTGTGATTGTTGGATTTTGCAGCAGATTTGTGATTAATTTTTCGAGCTTTTTGGGGTCAAATTGAAGGAATTAAAAAAAGTAGAGGAAAAAAAAAAAGATTTTACTTTTCAAGAACTAGAAAAATATGTAATCACTTCCTCTGATGATAACAACCACGCTGCACATCACAGAAATATTTTGGTAATTATATTTTTTTATTTATTGAATTTAAGGAACCATGTGCCTTAAAAGTAAAAAAAAAAATTAAATAAAAGTGATGTAGTTTTACAAAACAGGCTTTTTTTTTTTACTATATACAATATAGTACATTTGATATAGAAAACAAAGACTACGTCTGCTGTCAAAATAAGAGCTTTAGATGTTGTTTACTTGATATTAATTCAACATGTTACTGTATGCACACAAACAAAGTGCAGTCTCTGACAACTGAACGTGAATAAAACTAATCTAACACATTACTTCACCACATTTCCTGCAGACCCCGTCACTTCAGATTTTTCCTGCTTGTCCCGGTTTCCTCCGGAGTTTTATTTGGTGATGAAAGGACAGGCCGTGATGATTGTATGTAAGGAGATATTTTTTTTAATTTAGTGAGTTTAGTTTGGAAAGACTACTTTGAAAGTATTACTATGACACCGCCTTTCTCAACAACTCACCCATGAAGGCAAAACAATTTGCAGATTTCAGCAAAAGTAGTTTGAATGATTTAAACAAAGATCATTTAAATTCCAGCTCACATTTATATATCTTTTATTTGTTTGAAATATCACCTATTGTTTTTTTAATTTATTTTTCACCTTCCCCAGCAGGCCCACTTCCTTCAGAATCAAAACCAGTTATAGGAAGAAAATGAGAGAAAAGAGAAACGCGTATCAATCTGGTATGAGGTGAGGTGGATCTGGACCCAAACGCAGGCACAGACTCAGGTAACAGGCAGGATAAAGTTCAAAACAGTCTTTATTGTTCAGCAGGGGCGGTACCTCAAGTCTATATGTCTTTTCCTCCTGAGTCGGGAGGGAAACTCCACCGACTCTCACCGGGGGCGAAGCCAGCTGGTGCAAAGCCGCACCAGCTCTGGTCCAGGCAAAGTCTGGGAGGGAGCCGGAGACACAGAGCAGACAGACAGACGGACAGGCTGAACATAGTGGGGGCGTGGCTTTGCTGGGGGAATCCCGAGGTCCTCCACAGCCAGCGGCAGCAGACTGGGTACGGTACACTGACTGGTAGCACTGACTGATAGCAGAACGGGAGCAGGTACCGGTACTGGAGCAGGAGCAGGGACAGGGACAGGGACGGACTGATGGACGGACAACAGATTGGGAGTAACTGGCCGTGACTAGCAGTATGGACCGATAACTAATGACTGCAGAAACCGGGTTGATCCAGTGAGGTGATCAGTGAAATGAGCCACCTGCAGGTGGTGATTGGGGAGAGTGGTAGCAGCTGTTCAGACTGGTGAGAGGTGTGTCCATGGGATGCGACAGGAGGTGGGGAGAGGAGGACACAGGACACATGGGGACACAATAACAAACAGACAGGGGAAAGACAGCACACATGAGGAGAGGTGATTGGGGACAAAACAGAGGGAGACACATCAGGGTCAGACAGGGATCCTGACACAATCATGTCAACAGACAGATGTTAGTAGAGAAGGACTGGAGAAGGTGGTGCAGCAGGACAGACACAAAATCCCTCATAATCCCCTCACATGGATTTTCTATTTTCGGTTAAAAAAAAAACCAGAACGAACTGACAATCACAGCTTGCTGACAGAACTACAAAAACAAACACTGAGAAAAAGGGCCATGCATGAGCAGCATCAGGACACATTTTACATGGAACCTTTTAACATTGTCGAACCCTGAAAGAAACAAAATACCGTTTCTTACTTGGTTCCTGTCTCCGTCTCATTCACTGAAGGTCAAAGAACGACACTTAAAACAGACCAGCTTTTAGACGTTTTTAAATGGTTCTATTTCATACTTTTTTTTGTCAAATTCTGCTACTAACACGACACGTTTTTAATTTCAAATTTTTACAAAATACAAAATATATTTACAAAATATGTTTTGTTATTGTTGAGCTGTAGCGAGAAAAATGTCATAAAAAATTAAATAAAAAGAATAATTTCTTCAGAAAATAATGTGTGTGTGTATCCGTCGGTGTGTATCTTTCTCGGTGTGTATCCGTCAGTGTCTATCCGTTGGTGTGTATCCGTCGGTGTGTATCTTCCTCAGTATGTATCCGTCGGTGTGTATCTTCCTCAGTGTGTATCCGTCGGTGTGTATCTTCCTCAGTGTGTATCCCTCAGTGTGTATCTTCCTCAGTGTGTATCTTCCTCAGTGTGTATCCGTCGGTGTGTATCTTCCTCAGTGTGTATCCGTCGGTGTGTATCTTCCTCAGTGTGTATCCCTCAGTGTGTATCCGTCAGTGTGTGATGATACTCGTACTTGTCAACAGTTCGTTATCTGTACCAGATACTGGTCTCATCCCTCCGTTGGTGTTTTGATGGGTTGAAGGGTTTTGTTCTGATCTTGTCCGCCTGGTGAATCCGGCTGCTCAGAGATCGGCGGTGCAACATTGGGTGTGTCGTCAAAGAAGCTTGCAGTGCAACTTTGGTGTCAATTTTATATTAAACTTGCACCTCTTCTCTGCATACTCAGACCGAGTCCAAGTCCAGCGCAGATCAGTGGATGTTCTATGTATCTCACTGACATAAAACAAAACGCAGTGTGACACTTATTTACACACAAAAGGTTAAAGCAACTTAAACACTGTAGCTCAGTATTTAATTAATGATTGCAAAATAAATTAGGCACATTCAAAGTTCCCGGTCCAGTTTATTTATTAACACCAACATCAGTGTTGTTTATGAAGTAATTGCGTGAATGATTTACTTCTGCTCACTCAACATGGTTCCAGTGTTGGATGAGTGCTCTTTGTTCACTCTGACATTCAATTATTTGAGGTATAGAAGAAGCAGGTTTTTGTCTGATACCATTTAGCTGCTTGTGACACTGGGCAGCGGTTCTCATCATACCAAGGTGAGAGGTATTTATAATATCAGTTATCTCTTCCCACGCCTGCGATCAGTAGATTGGTAGTAGCATTAATTCTGTGATTAGAGTCTGAACTTCCAGATAACTGTCAGTTTTATCCTGAATGAAGTTAGGATGGCCATCCCATAAAAAACGAGCAGTCCGCTGGTGTTAAAGGGAATGAAAGGAGCTGGTGTGATTGGCTGTATCCTCCTACGTCACCACTGCTACAGTTGCTCCCTCTGGTGTTCACCAAATGCCGAACACATTTGCGCTGCGTGGAGTCCAACTAAAATATGTCTGTGTGTTAGAAGAACTACAAATCTCACCAAATTCTCCCAACGGATCCTTTAAAGAATTATGTGGTAAGAAAAAACGGAAGCTGGGACTGAATCAGGTGTTTCTCTCTTGATATATATGAGTAACAATAAAATACACGTGTAATTTAACTTGATTAGATGACAGCATAAAACTATGTATACTAACTAAAAAAATATTAAAATCATAGAGCTGATAATACATTTATGAATGGTGTTGATTTAAAATGAGTGGATGAATTATTATTGACATATCACCAATTCTCTCCTGCCGCTGCTGTGGTCTGTAGGATTTTTATGAATGGCTCAGTCACTGTTTTCTCTGTGTGTGTGTGTGTGTGTGTGTGTGTGTGTGTGTGTGTGTGTGTGTGTGTGTGTGTGTGTGTGTGTGTGTGTGTGTGTGTGTGTGTGTGTGTGTGTGTGTGTGTGTGTGTGTGTGTGTGTGTGTGTGTGTGTGTGTGTGCGTGTGTGTGTGTGTGGAGTGATGCATACTGCAGAAACCTGTTCTGATGATGGAGAGGGGGAAGGGAGCACAGGAGGAGCAGAGCGATGTGAGGACCAGTGGAGCAGAATGATGGTAGAAGGAGAGACGGGATGGAGGAGGAGAGGAAGCGCCTCCTGCAGACCGATCTGCCATTCTGCTGTTTTCACTCTCTGCTGCCTGACTCGATCGCCCCTCTCTCCTCCTGCTCTCACATTGGTGCATTCTGCCTGCCTGCATTGATCAGCACGAGCACACACACACACACACACACACACACACACACACACACACACACACACACACACACACACACACACACATTCGCGGAGGCAGCCCCGCCTCCTCTGCAGTGTAGCGACAGCTAGAGAGGGCAGCAATGGTGGAGCCAGCAGTGCTGCAGGAGAAAATAGAAGGATCATGGGAAGGAGGGCCCGATGGAGGGA
Organism: Brachyistius frenatus; assembly: GCF_029030835.1. Classification (NCBI taxonomy): domain Eukaryota; kingdom Metazoa; phylum Chordata; class Actinopteri; family Embiotocidae; genus Brachyistius; species Brachyistius frenatus. The sequence goes on from NW_027211111.1 coordinate 36,417, forward strand.
AGGCAGACTGGAAGAACGAGTGCTCCCTCTCCTCCCTCCTTAAACATTCATGTCTTCTCTGCTGGTCATCTCCCAGGGACACCGACGTCGTGGAAACGGACGACATAGCCCTCGCCAAGGCAACCGAGATCAGAGTAAGAAGACCGCAGCACCTACCACTGGTGTGTGTGTTTGTGTGTGTGTTGTGTTTTTAGACATCTCTGTGGGCGTGTTGCATCACATTTTTTTTTAAGTTTGTAAAATAAATGTTGCCATCATAATTGTAGTTTGAGACTTCCATCACTGCATTTCCCATGATGCTCTGGTGCTGCCATGATGCTGTCAGACTGGTCTCTGACTGGAGGAAACTATAGACACAGATGTGCTCAGTGAAGGTCTGGATCACCAGATGAGTAAAGGCCTCAGACGTCTCTGGTTTGCTGTTATTTGATTCATTTTATGTCATTATTATATAACATGGCAACAGTAATTCAACCACCGATCATTTCTCCACAAACTGAGATGATCGAGACCTTCATTAGTAATTCTTTCAGTTGATCTCATGCTTGCAGAACATACATGGGGAATGCTCCTAAATCCATTGCTGTTTCCACATCACCCCTAATGAATTTTTTTACAGGCTTGTGACATCACTTATCTTTGCATGGCATGTGTTGTTATTTACAGAATAAGTTAGCCGACTCAGATGTGCCAACATCTCACAATGCAGTACGTTCATTTAAAAAGAAAGTTTCCCACATGTCCACAGGTTTTCAAGACACTGTAATTTTCGGTGTTCATCTCTTGACCAACATCATCAGCTGACTGGCACACATTCTTGAACACCTGAAGTTCTCCACACACCTGAAACCTGATCAGAGAACACACCTCAGAGGTTGTGTCAAATCTTTGGGGAACAGGAAGAAGCTGCAGGGAGTCAGATCCTGTGCTGTGAGTGTTGTCATGTTGGAGAACCCGGTTGCCACGGCGCCACAGTTCAGGTCGGTTCAGAACATCACAATAGAATTCGGTGTTGACAGTCTCCTGGGGGACAAATTCACGGTGGACAATCCCATGAATGTCAAAGAAAACCCACCTGGTTGCACTCCTGAACAGACAGTAAGATGGTCCCGGTTCACAGATACATTGCCGTTGGCTTTGTGAAGCATTTCAAGGGTTTCTGTTGCAGATTTCTCTGGTCTGACAGCATTTGATGGGCACCCTCTTCCCATGTCCACAGAGAAACCACAGACACCCGCATCACTGGTCACAAGGACGTACTCAGGAAAACGTACTCACAAAGGTTTCGGATTCTTTCTGCTTTGTGCTCGTCGAGACTCAAGAGCTCTGTGTGTTCGTGCCATTTCTCTGTCCAGCTCTCACTGCTGTTTTAGTTTCTACTTCCATCTCTGTGATCTTGGTGTTCAGCTGTTACTTTACTGTTAACTGATGGTCTACAGCGCCATCAGAGCTGCTGAGGTAAACCGACCGTGTGCTGCTCTGCATCACAGTAAAAGAGTTTCACCGGTGACCCAGCAGGATGCTTTTATTGTGAAGAAGTTATAGGACATCCAGAGTTACACCCTTTGAAAGCGTGAAACTTACATGCACGTAAATGTCATGTGACCAAGGTCCTGCAACAGAGGCAACAAATGGCAGTATAAATGGCAGTGTAAATGTCAGGGTAGCATGATGGCATTAGTCCCAGATGGCCATGTGGGACGATGAGGTTCAAATCCAGGAGATGACAAAGTTTTTGTTGAGTTGTAGTTTTTTTGTAACCATGTTTGTATTTTTCACAAACCCCAACCATGTTTTTTAGCTGTAAGTTTAATTTCCCTGTAAACCACATGTCTGTATGCATGCTGTAGGTTTCATTTTTGTTCACTGCAGGAAAACGTGTAACTTTCACGCCTGCACAGCGCAAAGCGTGTCTGATTGTGGTTTGGCCGTGGTACCGGCTGGAACGTGTGTCACCAAGTGAGTGGTGCTTTATTGGACACCTTCACCTTTACTGTGCAGTTCAGTGGAAAAACACTTGCAGCAGCTCAACTGATGGCAGATGTTCACAGACCCCCCCACCCACACACACACACACACACACACACACAGTGTCAAGATGTGATATCGAAGAATTTCAAGTAATTCTGATTTTCTTGATGAAGGACTCCACCATTTATAATCTCGATATAGAAGGAAACTGCTTAAAAAACATCTTGATTCATCAATAATAAGGATTTTTATTGACTAATGTTCTTCTTGAGCTCCAATTATATACAAATGTTGTACATCCGCCTTCCATGGACATACTGTGACCTGAACAATACCATGCTCAAGTGAAAAATGTGTTCCCGTTTGGGTTATTTGTTTGACAAGATCAATCAGATGACTGATGGACACACAGCAGATCTGTGGCAGGTGGTGTTGGTTCGTTCCCAGTGTAGCAGAGACCGTCTGCAGTGTGCTACCTCTGGCTCATTTACAGTCCTTCTACTGTTAACCACTAAACACTGTGACCAACTGAAATGAAATTCATGGATTCATTAGCCAAAGGATGTAAGACATGAATGGAGTTGTTGAAAGACTTATTTCCGTCGCTGTGCTAAAAGTCTCACCTGCTTCCAGTTATTTGCTTATTGGGTTTATTTGTTCCTGGATGGACACAGATGAAGTTTATATCAGATTTAGCATGAAACAACAAACAATCAGTGTTTCTTTGACAAAATGTTGTCAGACTTGGCACGTTAATGGGTTGAGGCATTTATGTCTTCTTATCTGCTGAGGCAGATGAAACCGTCATTACAGGATGATTTTGGTGTTGTCAAGTCCACCTTTCTAACCTACAGCATGTGTGTGAACATCATGTGTGTTGGTGCATGCTTCATCCTTCCACATGAGTTCGAATCCTTCTGAAGCCCTGAACAGCGACTGTGTGTGTGGTTGAAGGAGCTGGAGAATGCAGTGGCAGTGGAGAACCTGGAACTTCAGGAGCAGCAGTCAGACCGAAAGGAGCTGGAGGAGACCTTGGATAAGTTAGAAAAACACAAGGAGACGCTGGTGCAGGAAATAAAGGCAACCAGACAGCTGTGCTATGAAGAAAGCCAACAGGTAACGATGAGCTGATAATGAACAGATTCTTCTTTCTCTCTTACAATGTATGAGTGCTTCTTAATTTATTTGGTACACTATGAATTTATGTAAGAAAAGTGCTTCAGATCATTTTTGGTAACCAATTTGTTGCTAATCTTCCAGATGCTTATTTCAGTATTTTAAAGATTAAAGATATCCATACCATATGTATGTTGGTATTTTTAAATGCAACCCTGTTTCCTAAAAAGTTTGGACGCTGTGTAAAATGTAAATGAAAACAGAATGCAATGATTTGCAAATTACATAAACCCATGTTTAGTTGAAAATAGACCAAAGACAACATATCAAATATTGAAACTGAAGTTTTACTGTTGTATTAAAAATATCTGCTCATTTTAATTTGATGGCAGCAACACGTCTCTAAAAATTTGGGACAGGGTCAACAAAAGACTGGAAAAGTTGTGTAAAGATTCAAAAGAAAACATCTGGTTGAACATCTCACGACTAATTAGGTTACCATGGCAACAGATCAGTGACATTATTGATCATTTCAGAGAGGCAGAGGCTCTCAGCAGTGAAGATGGGGAGAGGTTCACAACTCCGAAAGACTGTGTTGGAAAATAGTTCAACAATCTAAGAATAATGTTCCTCAACATAAAACTACAAAGAATTAGTGGATTTCATCGTCTACGGTTCATAATATCATTAAAAGATTCAGAGAATCTGGAGAAATCTCTGAACACAAGGGACAAGGCTGGAAACTAATATTGGATGGTGGTGATCTTCGGGCCTTCAGGAAGCACTGCATTAAAAACACACTATTCTGGAGTGGAAATCACTGCATGGGCTCAGGAACACTTGTGTAAACCATCGTCTGGGAAGGAAGCATTAATGCTGAATGATATATTCAGGTGTTGGAGCAACATATGCTGCCATCCAGACAACGTCTCTTTCAGGGAAGGTCTTGTTTATTTCAGCAGAACAACGTCCAACCACATTCTGCACATATTCCAACAGCATGGTTCTCTAGTAGAAGAGTCCGCTGATAAACTGGCCTCCTGCAGTCCAGACCTGTCAATCATTGAAAACATCTGGAGCATCAGGACATGAACAATACAACAAAGGAGACCCTGAACTGTTGAGCAGCTGAAATCCTCTATCAGGCAAGAATGGGACCACATTTCACTTTCAAAACTCCAGAAACTGGTCTCCTCAGTTCCCCAACGTTTACAGTGTTGTTAAAAGAAGAATGCATGCAAAACAGTGGTGAACATGATCCTGTCCCAACTTTTTTGAGATGTGTTGCTGCCATCAAGTTCTAAATGAGCATATTCTGAAGTTAAGAAACCACTCTGTCATTTTAATGTCTGATAATAAGGAGAATAAACCAGAAACAATCATGCAAATATCACCAAAATGTTTTCTGATTGTAAAGAGCAGTCAGTATTTTAGTCATGTGATGATGTGTCACCCTTTTCTGTGACATGTTCATTGCCCTCAGCACAGCACCCGCAGGACATCTACAGAGACCTGCCGCACATCTATGTGTGTTTGCGTGTATGTGTGGCTTGTCAGCTTCACACAGACAGAATACTTAGCTGTAACTAGCCATCTTTAATGAAAGACTTCTCTAAAACGATATTGTTTTTTTAATCTTATCTTTTTACCCTTATTTTTCTATCATGGAAAACCCAAAATTTGTGCTTCAGTCAGCGACCTAAAACTTTCGACAGCGATGGAAGGATATCGAAGGACCGCAGTGATGCTTTCCTTTCTGTTTCAACTGTTTAAGGGCAGTGAGATCACCAAGATCACCTTTTTTTGTATTCCATATAAAAATCTCCATATGTTTAAAAATGGATGATTTTGTTTGGGGCAGATTTGCACAGTGGGACTTCCCATCTGTTTTGAGTCCCCCGTGATGACCAGATGGTTATTTAGTCATCACTTTCAGTAGTTCTAATGTTGAATGGGGTTTGTGTTCAAAATGAATAACCCAGTGGACTGGCTGTGTCCGTCCCTGCCAGATCCTGTCTCTGCAGGCAGAGGAGGTGCACAAGGAGAGCCAGGTGGAGGAGTACGAGAAGGAACTTGCCAAAGCCAGGTGGAGGCTGAGGAAGCTCAAAGAGGAGGTGAAGCAGGCCAAGAAGAAGGTGGAGGAGGCTGGAGAGAGGAACACTCCTCTGCAAGACTCCATCCGACAGTCCTATGAGGAAATCCTGCAGGTGCATGTTTTAATTGTTTTATCTTTATCTGCTGTAGGAGAAGTTACACACATATAAACTACACATGGGATTATTGGAGTTAGATAGGCTGACTGGTGACCTCACAACATTAATATGAATACATATAAGAACATGCAACATGAATCAGTGGATTGTACTCCATTGGACCTTTAACACTGATACTAAATACAGTAGAAAGAAAGCTCATTAACTTATAATTGGTATGCATCACTTTTAGCAAAAACATAAATGAACTGTTGCTTGAAGATAGAAACAGAAGGACAAAATTAATCCAGCTCTGCAGAAGAATAAAATATATCCATAAACTGCATTGTGATCTACATATGTATGCTCAATTTTGAGTTAGTTTTTATCACTTTAAACTGAAATACTTCCATCCACACAGACAGTCTTTTCACTACCTCAGTTGGGTGGGGTGGCCATTACTAATAAAAACTGGGAAATAAAAAAAAATAAAAAATAAAATATATATATATATATATATATTTTTTTTTTTTTTTTTTTTTCCATTGTGTTCTCATATTTGGTCCCTCCTGTCCACTTCGCAGGAGGAGAATACTCTGTGTTCTATGTCAGGAGGTGCAGTCACTCCAGAAAGCCAGCTGGAGGAGTCGACATCTCCCGCAGACAGCACGGACGATCCACTGCCGCTGAGACCATGGGGGAGGAGCCAATCGCTGCCCGCATACGCTGATCTGATCATGGTAATGATGCAGTGTACTACAACCATATTTCACAAAAAGTTGGGATGCTGTGTGAAATATAAATAAGAATAAAATGCAATGATTTGCAAATCTCATAAACCCATATTTAATTGCAAATAAAACAAAGACAACATATCAAAAAGTTGGGACAGCATGTTTACCACTGTTCTGTCGCTATACAAACGCATCTCGTGGCCATGATTTCATACAACTGCAGGGGGGCTGGTGGACAAACCTCTGTGTCTTTCCCTGTTGATTTTGATATGAGGAATAGATTAGTTTCACTGTGTTTTTACTGAAGACTGATTGATGCACCAAATCACTGCACTTGTACTCCTGACGGTAATCCTACCGACCGCTTTGAATGATAATTTTATATTCATTTCTTATTTACTCCTCGGTCTATTTGACTCCTCCGGGGCTGCAGGTGAAATGACAAAACTAAAATGTTGATACACGTCATGAGAATACATAATAAATAAACAATAATAAATTAATTGAACGAAATATGCACATATAATAATAGTCAGATCTTCCTGTGCACTTTATGGTGATATTATACGTCTTTCAACTTCAGCTACATATTCACACAGGCGGTGATTTTTTTTCCACATCACATCATTCATCATTTAGCAGCTGCAGCTGCAGCTGCTAAATGATGGATTACGTGTTTAACTTCATTATAGTATTTTAAAATTACAGTTTTCTCATCATTTGTGAAATATGTGTCTCTGGTGTCAGAACACTTGTCCATGTTTGTGATTGGTCAGATGCTACAAACTCCTCCTCTTTTATGTGAACACACTCAAAGCAGAAAGCAGAGACAGTTGATAAGCAGCCGTAGTACCGATTATCTCCCACGGCGAGTTTCCGCTTTGTTGAGCAGCTCAAACAGAGAAAGCCTGAGTATGTTGAACCTGCTTCGTAGTCCAGCCATCTGGTCTGAGTTGTGTTGTTTGTGCAGTTTACGCAGTGCAGCAACTCAGATTTTTTTACTTCTGTGCTTAGCTTTAATTTCTGAACTGAAGCTCCCAAAACTTAACCAACATCAAGATTCCCAAATATTTTTCAAAGTTTGTAACATTGTAGATGAGTTTACTTGCAGCAGAAGTCAGCTGAGGAATGGCAGGCGTAGCAACGATTCAGTGATTTGCAGAAATGTGTAGTTGTGGTCTTGAAGAATAAAGCTGTCACTTCTTTTCTCTTTAGTTCCTACTCTAACTGTGTTTGTCTGTCTGCATGGTGTCGGTGCATCCACCAGGGGGCCGGCGGCTCGTCCTTCTGCAATATCCTCACAGGTACCAGAGAAGAAGACGACAGTGGGACCAGCTCACCAAAGGTAGCGTTGTTACTATAGAACAGCACAAAAACAAAAGAAGTAGATGTGTAGGCTGAAGTCGTCAGAGCTGTTGTTACTTTGAGATATTATGCAGCCAGTTAATTTCATATTTTGAATTGATTGTCACATGTTTAATATAAAACCCAGTAACATGTGGTCTGTGTTGTCACGTCTGTGTCACAGATGGACAGATCTGACATAGAGGACGACGCAGAGGAAGAGGAGCTCAACAATGAAGGGCACGAAGAGAGAGAGCAGGAAGAGGCCGCTGTGAACCCCAACCAGTTGGACTTCTTCCAGTCCGACCCCTTCGCCCACTGTCAGAGCGACCGTATGTATCACAAACAATCTAATCAGCTGTCAGCCTCATTATAACTTATTGATTTCACAATTTATTGTCTTTACATGCAAGGAATTTGCCTTTGAATTAGAAACTGAAAAGTAAGACAAAAAAAACTGTACAAAGTCAGAAAAATAAAACTAACACACAAGACAGCTGGTATATTTGAGGGTAAATCAATAAGCACCGTGACGTGCATAGAGCAGTAGAAAGATAAAACCCTGATGAGTGGCTGGTACAAATTTCATCTCTTGATCATCATCAGTTCCTGAGTTACACATGTTTTTGTGAGCAGTGGACCGAGTGTGTCTGCGATGGTTTTCACACCTGAAACTTAAAGTCCATATCAGTAAAATGGTAAATGAACGACTTACAGTATTAAATTATGATTCAAATAAACTGTCGTCTGTTGGTATTTCTAAAACTAATGAGGCTATCCATCACATAGTGAGAAAACAACCAATTAGTCTATGGAAACTTCACTAACTGAATGAACCACCAATGTGAAGTCTAATTACAAACAAATCTGACAGAGGAAGAAAAAGAAACGGCTCGATTACAATAAAACCATCGTAGAAACTGTCCTCAGGAGGCTCCTCACGTGTGTCTCGTCAGGACATTGGACTGATTCCAGCAGCTCCACCCATAAAACGTCATCATCACTGACATGCAACGCATGTGATGTGTGTATGTCTTGAATCCGTCTCTGGGGAAAGTGCAGCCCATCCTCACGGCATCCATTCACCCACAGTAGCTTGGACGTGTTCAGTGAAGTGTCCTTTGAATCCAGCGAAAACCTGCATGTTTCTGGAAACTAACTGCATTTCGTTTTTCATTTTTTTTAATAATTGTGGTTTATTGTAAATCATCCATGTGCACCCTGTACATAATTCATGTTTTAACTCCACGTTTTCTCATCACATGACTGGTTATAGACCGTGTGGTGATTTCCCTGTTTATTTCTCTCTTGATTTATAGATGATCTCTTCAATGAGGACTTGTTCCCAAAAACAGACAATTCAGGTGAGTAATAACACACAAGTAAACTACTTCTTATTTTACTTGAGGGGAGCGAAGAGTTCTTGTCCTGGACTTCCCATAAACTGATTCAGTTGTAGTTTTACTCCAGTACTCAACTGAAAACTACCAATTATCTGTTTTCCAGATGGATTTGCTTCGGACCCGTTCAAAGGCAGTGACCCCTTTGCAGCAGACATTCTGTTTCCAGAGGGAAACGCCGGCACCGACGAGGGGACGGGAAATCCCGGTGACGAGGTGGACACCAGTCTGTCCTGTGCTGAAAACAAAGCCTCGACAGGAACTCAGTGCTTTGAGTCAGAATTTCCCGAGGAAGACAGTGACATCGAGATCAGCTACAGCCGAGAGGACCTGGATGCCATCGCTGTGGACGAGTCCCGTGGATTTAAACCCATCCAGAGCTCGTCAGAGGAGCTGGGGCCCGAGCCCATCCGGGGCTGGAAGTCCCAGGGTCAATATTCTATAGAGTCCGACCCGAACGGCTACGAGCTGGATCTTGGTGCCATCTCCCCGCCCTCTGATGTAGAAGAACTCAGTATGGGATCTCTGGCTGGAGAGGTTACCACAGAGGCAACGGCACGACTAGAACAAGGTCGTTATACCCACGTCTATTCTCTCTTTATAAATTTAGAGTTACCTTTGATCGTTCTTTTCAGTGATGACTAACGGTGGATCTCCGTTTTTATGTTTTCCTACTTCACATGGTTTTTAGGTTAATTGTTGAGTTCGTACACAAATATAAACCCCAGAGAATTGCACTAAACACCAAAACTATTATGTTATTTTAAAATATTATGGTCCCCAGTGTTTGACATGTTGATGTTCATGAGAAACCAATAAGTTAGTACCATGTATGTGTCCCCTGATAATTCTATGCAGTATTCCAGGACAATGATCTCTATTTTTATAACAGAGCTATTTTAAACCTTTTTGTCGACATCTAAATGATGTACGGTTTCAAATTATTTAATATGCAATACTAAAATCTGTTATTTAAATAAACAGTTACATTTTGTTGCTTAGGTCCTTCAAAAGTCTTTATATACCTGACGCCTCATTGTTTTCTGCTGCCAGGTCTGAGTACTGACTCGGCTCCGGCTGTCCCCGAGACAGCTGTCCTTGTAGAACCAGATTGGACGGATGACAGAGCAGAAATTCTGCCCCGTGATGTAACTTCCCATCAGGCAACAGAGTGGGTGAGCAACACTGAAGAGGAATCCAAGAGCCCAGCGACTCCCCAGAACTCCCTAGATTCCCAGAACGTTTTGGTTCAGCCAGACTCGGATCAGAACAGCTTTGAGTTCGGCTTTGAAACAACCAGTCAGTCTTCCTATGACCCATACGGGTTTAAACTCAGTCCAGAGCATTCTAGTCACACCCTCTTAGACCCGGATGAAGCTGAACTGAGCCCAGAACCGTCTGAAAATGACATGACCTTTGACCCTGAGCCTTCCTTTTCTCAACCAGACCAACCGCACTTTGATCCCTACGGGTTCGACATCACTTCCTCCCAGATGGTACGGGACTGTGACCCTTATGGCTTTAAACTTAGCCCCGAGGAAGAGAACCAGGAGGTACTGGATCTCTGTGGCCATGGAAACCAGGAGACAGTGGACATCTGCACCTTTGACAACAATAAACAAAGCGAACCCTCACTCTATAGCAACCAGGAAGTACTGAAACCTCACACCTATGAAAACCAAGAAGTGCTTGAACATTGTAGCCGCAATCAGCAGGAACTGCTGGATTTGTGTAACAATGGAAACCAAGAAGTGCCGGAACCATCTAGCCCTGGTAATAAAGATTTACCTACCCATGAACACCAGGAGCTCCTGGATCTCTGTAGTCATGACAACCAGGAGGTGGTGGAACCCTATCATACCAGTACTGACGAACTACTTGAGCCTTGTAATTATGATAACCGAGAAGTGTTGGAGCCTCGTAGCCTTGGCTGTTGGGAACTGCTGGACTTTACCTGCCCTGAAAACCAGGAAGTGCTGGATTTAGATAGCCATGGCAACCAAGAACTGCTGGATTTTGGCAGCAAAGAACATCAAGACGAGCTGCTTTCAGGGAGCCGTGACAACCGGGAGCTCCAGGATCTCTGTAGCAATGAAAATCAGGAATTGCTGGATTTAAGTAGCCATGACAACCAGGAGGTGCTGGATTTGATAAATCAGGACGTTTTTCCTGAAGCAAACAACAACCAGTGTGTTGTGGAACAAGAACTGAACGTCAGTTCGAACAGCTCAGAAAGTGATGTGGCAGCAGAAGACCTGCTGGGACTGGAGCTCAGTAACACTAACATATGCACTGCCAACTCCACAAACACCAACACCGCTGGCTCTCTCAACACGGCCATCAGCAACACGTCTGCCAGCCGGGACCTCGCTTTGTCCACGGCTCCCAACCGCCACAACGCTTTAGAGGGTGACCTGGGTTTAGTGTTTGGGGCTGGAGGATACATCGCCTGTCCTGATGTAGCTGACGACCTCGAACCCTTGGAAAGAAGGCAGGCAAACCCCGTAGCGGAGCCGGTGCGACCGGTGCGACCGGTGCGACCGGTCAGGCCTCCTCGGCCGTCTCTCAGGGTGAGTTGGAAACTGCCACACTGCTTCTGTTAACACAGTCAGCTTCATTATGGAAGTTACATCTCTGTTGTTGCAGTGGTCACACGTTGGTAATAGTCTATTTAGTCTGTTTATTTTTAGTTATAAATACCCAACATCTCATCCTAAAAATGATACAATCATTTCAAACCTCCAGGAGCCTCTCCATTACTTCGTCTGTCCAATGAGCACTCATCTTGGTCACATTTCCTTACTTACTGAATTTAAGTCTATGAAATGTTTGTTTGTTAACTTCTAACTTTAAATTAAAGTAATTATATTATTTGTCCTAGGATTCAAACATTCTATTTCCATCAAGCTCCAGGACCCAGGTATATTTTTAAGCATTGCAGTGTGGTTCAAGGAGGGTTAGTGTCAGCCACTTGGTCCACCAAACTGGTCCAAACGGAAATATCGATCTATCCCTATCTCGAAGGATTGAGGTTAAATTCAAGACTTGACTGATATACCTTTACAATTACTGGATGGATGGCAATAAAATATGGTGCAGAAAATAACAAAATAAAGTAATCAGAATGATCAATTCACTCTTTCTGTTGCAGACCCACATCGTCTGGACAGATTATTTTTTTAAATATTAGCAGGATAACAAGCTAAACAAAATGGAAACTCTGGGAAACAGTACCATAGTTTCCATGCCAGCATGCTAGCACATTCTGTGTAATAATGTTAGCATGCTACTGTCAGCTTTTAGCCCAAAGCACTGGTCTGAAAACACGACTGCAGACCAAAGTTTGGTTCGCAGTGACGTCACCCGTTAGTTTGTGAACGTTATGAATCCCCCAGTTCAGATTCTGTCCGTCACCATCTTGCTAGTTCGGAGCGGTTCAGAGCAGGAAGTGACCATATTTGGACGAGCTGGGGGAGGAGCCAGAGGTGGATCTGACCGATCTGATTGGAAACTTGACGATACTACGTCCCGCCCACCGATAGCTGTAACCTGACTGCACCGCAGGCCTGTCAATCAAACAGACACGCCCCCAAAAACAGGTCTTCTTGAATCTTCTTTTCTAATGAATGAGGGATTATTTTCAGATGGACCTCCAGAAAACTAAGAAGAAGGAGTGACTTTAGCTAACAACACCGAGATAACTGATGGACACATTTTATTCACTTTGGATTTGATGAGAGAAGTTGAATGGGAGTCTATGGAGCCGGAGGCTTTTTGGAGCCGACCTCTAGTGGCACTCGCTGGTATTGCAGCTGAAGACACTTCTGGATCGGAACCATTTTACAGACCTGAAGCTAAAAACTCTTTTATATCAGTCTGGTTCGCACCAAAAATAGGAGTATAATTTTTTGCCATTACGTTACTGTACCTGGGTCAGTTGTTGAGAAGTTTAAAGATGAATAATAATGGTATTTAAAAGGATGATTAAAAAATTAGCTCACCTCAACAAGTGATAGCAAGATGAACAAAATATCATTTAAAGCTCTCAGACTTTTTGCAAAGACTTTGTTCTTTCATTCCTCATCATGTTTGTGTGTGTTTTAGGCCAAGGAGAAGGCCGAGGCCCAGGGCGTCGACCTGAAGTAACCTCTCACCAATCAACACTCATCTGGGGCTCACCTTGTCAACAGGGTTCCCATGACAACAACGGCAACACAGGAGGCGAACAGGAGAGGGAATAAAGTAAGACGACAGGCGATGAAGTGGAGATGAAGAATCATTAAATAGAGAGGAGAGAGAAATCATTCTGTTATTTATGGCAATAAATTAGTCCAAATAAGTCAGAAGGTAAAAAGAAGAAGACAAGATGTAAAGAGCAGCTGGCTCTAGAAGTTTATTGATTACTATTAAGGAAACCTGATTGGCTCATGACGTGATTTCTAAACGTTGGCATCAAAAACAAGCATCTGGAATCTTTAAACAGTGGTCTTACATAAAGAAATACATAAAGTAATTCCCTGATGTTTTTACCCCAGATGATACCTGGTTGGTATGATCCATTATTTATCATTTAATGATTTTAGGAAGAAAATCAGCTGTGAAAGCAAAGTCCCTGTTTTTGATTTGAGATGAATATCGGAACACGTATAAGTGGGCTTTATTACAGAGATCAAATGTACATAAAATAAATACTGTACTCTGATATTGTGGTTATGAGATTGTCTAGTCAATTAGTAGTTTAGATACAAGATGGAGACGAGCTGCCGACAGAGTTTAGTCAGGTCGTACAGAGAGTGAATTTCGATACCATCGCCATGGTAACGTGTCCACGTTTTCACCCATCAGTTCCTTTAAAGTGCTCCGTGAACGGTTTGTGAGCAGGAGGCTGAGCAGAAAAACAAGATGTTCGGTGGGAGTTCAGTTCCTCTTCATAGCTTTCAGTCACTAAACTTCATATTTAAAGGTTTTAATCTGAAACAGAAGAGAACCGGACCGTCACTGACCTCTACGCTGCATTTCACTACATCATTGTCACACTTTCATACTATATACTAACACGGCAAAGGAAGAACTATGCACTAACATTGGTTGCACGCTATGAGTAGTTAGTATACTGTACAACACGTTAGTTTTCTGTTTGATATTTATACCGACAGATGTGCAGCTGCACGTTTCAAACGACAAAACTAAACCACGAGGAAACAATGAAGCTTCAAAGATTTGTTTTCTGAGCTGAGAAACACACACACACACACACACACACACACACACACACACACACACACACACACACACACACACACACACACACACACACACACACACACACACACACACACACACACACACACACACACACAAACACACACACACACACACACACACACACACACACACACACACACACACACACACACACACACACACACACACACACACACACACACACACACACACACACACACACACACACACACACACACACACACACACACACACACACACACACACACACACACACACACACACACACACACACAAACACACACACACACACACACACACACACACACACACACAGACACACACACACACACACACACACACACACACACACACACACACACACACACACACACACACACACACACATTGAAAACATTAGAAACCATACTCTGAAAGGAAACAAAGACAGAAATGTGACATCTCTGTTACAGAGTTCATGCAGCACAAAATATAAAGTTTATTTTTAGACTCGCCACATGTCTCAGTCCCAATTCTTTAAGAGTCACATGACTGTTAAGTCACGTAGCAAATGGATATTGGCTAATATATAATTGATTATTTAAGTCCACGGCCTCAGTTGGGCTGGAGGACATCATATGAGATGTTTTTCAATCACTGTCAATGAAACTTTGCATTTCTGTGTTGTGGAGCTGATTGAACTCACTTCTGTCCACTGGTCTTTATGTTTATAGTCATCATACTCTCACAGCTCAGTTTTACTGCCCCTGAAAAACGTGGAAACTCTCTGTATGCCTCTGGGTGAGTCATTAGTTGTGCTGTTTGATTTGGCTTTTTAATCTGAGAACAGCTGCCTGAGAAGTGAGGAGGACGTCAAACAGCTCAACAACCAACTGAAAGTCATTTTAAAGTTGTGTAGAGCCGAGAGGAGCTGATAACTGTTGGTTCATCATTCAGCTCACACTATTACACTGTTCTTCACATTATCATTTCATACACTTTTATCAACACTGCACATTCAATATCCCATGTAACCAGCTGATTCAGCAGTTGTAGAAATACGGTACATTTGTAGGATTCTCCGTAGATGAGAGTCGATCAATATCATGCAGGTCACGGAGGAGGAAGATGAAACCCTGATGAGGAGCTGGTCCAACCTTCATCTCTTCATCTTCACTGCCTGAGTTCCTGGTGGTGGTGATCAGGTGATGGTGGTGGTGAGGAGGAGTGAGGAGGAGGAGGAGGAGGAGTTCCTGGTGTTGGTGATCAGGTGATGGTGGTGGTGAAGAGGAGTGAGGAGGAGGAGGAGTTCCTGAGTTCCTGGTGTTGGTGGTGGTGAAGAGGAGGAGGAGGAGTTCCTGAGTTCCTGGTGTTGGTGATCAGGTGATGGTGGTGGTGAGGAGGAGGAGGAGCGAGGAGGGGGAGGAGGAGTTCCTGAGTTCCTGGTGTTGGTGCGTCTGAGATGGTTTTCAGAGACAACATCAACGTTTGGGAAATATTTCTGGGAATAGAGAGAAGTTTCCTGGTGAGGAGGAGTGAAGAGGAGGAGGAGTGATCAGGAGGAGGAGTGATCAGAGGAGGAGTGAAGAGGAGGAGGCTCTTCTTCCAGAGTTGGACGGAGACGTCCTGAACGTCTCCAAGAACTCGTCTCCAGGTGTCTTCATGGTCTCAGACCTCCTGAACCATCATCAGAGTCTCCGTTGATGATTTCCAGAGTTTGATATTAAACCTGACGTGAAGCTTCTGATCATGTTCACGGAGAAACCAGAACCAGAACACTGAACCAACACCAGGAACTCCTCCTCCTCATCCTCATCCTCATCCTTCTCCTCCTCCTCACTCTTCCTCACCACCACCATCACCTGATCACCACCACCAGGAACTCAGGAAGTGAAGATGAAGAGATGAAGGTTGGACCAGCTCCTCATCAGGTTTATCTTCCTGCTCCATGGAGAGAAGTCCTCTCTCAACTTATTCATGGACCTTGGTGACATAATGACGTCTATCTTCACGGCAGCACAGACTCCGCCTTCACTGAAGGAACATCTCCGTTCACATGAAGTTTCAGTTCAGCCTACCTCATTACTACTTGATTTCATGACAACACTGTGAACTGAGGAAAAGCAAACAGGATGTGACTTTTCACACTTTGCAGTCAGGACAAAACGCACATTCATGCACACAATGCATTTTCATTAAAGAGGTCTGGTGAGACAGACGGCGACCTGACAGGACACCTCCTGTGGTTCACTGCTTATTGCTTTTTGTTGGATGAATCTAGTTCGTTGTTCATGCAGAACAGTGCAGAGCATACATAGATGTTAACTTCATAGCAGGTGAAATGGTTCGATCCTTAATCACAGTATATGCAATTTTATGTCAAAATGTATATAAATATTGTGTCATGTTACATTTTCTGAGAATGTCTCAATGTGAGAAATGTATGTAATAGATACAAAAAAAAATTACGTTTTTTTGGGGTGATTCAGCAAATTGAATTAGAGAATATTGAATATCAGAGTAATGCAAACATCAATCAGAAATACAGTCTGCAATGAAGCAGTCCGACTCCACATAAAGAAACCTCATCCAACTCCAGATATAATGTGATAGCTACTGTACGATAAAACCTCTGACGATACACACTTTCACAACACTGTCATCGTCATCCACCTCCATTCTGCAAATATCTCCTACGAATGTGAGCAAACAGGAAGCACGTGTTGTAATCATCAGACGAGCTCAAAGTCAAAGTGCTGCCGTGCTGCCGGCCACAGGGATTTGGAGTTTGTTGTTTGGGTTCAGTAAGAATTAAATCGTTTGTATGAAACATCTGTTATATCTTTGTACTCTCAGAGCTGCAGACGAACGTTTTTCATTGGTTGCACTCTTCCATGTGACCTTTGTATTTGGGTGGACCCGATGTTTTCACCACGTCTTTAAATCAGCACCTTTTCTGTCACTTCCTGTAAACATTGGTCATTTCCTAACACGTGGAAGTGAAGCTTCGGGGCTTCGCGTCATCTTCCAGATCTGGTTAGAAAACATGAAGTATGGCTCGTTTGTGTCGCTACGGCCAACAAAACGTATCTACACAAAATTCAGGAACTCTGCTGCGCTGGAAAGACAGAATTTATTTTTTTGCAAACTGTTCATCATAATATAAATGTTGAGCTGCATTCATCGTGAAGATTCTGCTCATAAAAGCTGTTTCCGACAGATTAGTGATAGACTTCCACTTATGGCTGTATGAATCATTTAAATCATTGAGGTCCGGACTTCTATATTTTTTTCACGTGTATCTAATTAATGTCTGAAATAATTGCCTGAAATTGGTGCTTTCCAACTTTGTCATCTGGGATCATCTGTTCAGCGTCGGGGAGTGAATCACCTTTTCATTACTGCAACACAAACCTGTTTCCAAAGATGTAGTGATGCTGTGTAAAATGTAAATAAAAATAGAATGCAGTGATTTGTAAATCACATAAACCCATATTTTATTGCAAATAGACCAAAGACAACATGTCAAATGTGGGAACTGGGAAATGTTATTGTTTTTTTTATTAAATATATCTTCTCATTGTGAATCTGATGCAGCAACGCGTCTCTATAAAGTTGTTCCAGGATCATGTTCACCACTGAGCTGCATCACCACAATCAAATTTCTCCATTTCAACATTTGATATGTTGTCTTTGGTCTATTTGCAATTACATATGTGATTTACAAATCATTGCATTCGGTTTGTATTTACATTTTACACAGTGTCCCAACTTTTTGGGAACTAGGTTGTATTTACTCAACATGGTGGTTCTTGTTTATTTCAACCAACCTGACCAGCAGCTGAATCTGTGATGAAGGTAAAGAGAGAATTTTATTTTAAACCTGACAATTGGCTCCGTTAAACGGAGGCCGTCCATCGTGTCAGTGAGTCACCCGGCCGGCTCCCGTTAATTCCTGCCATCCAATGTCAGACTTTTACTTTCAATGGAAGTTGAAATGATTTTCTTTCAGTGCAGTTTGTGTAAAAGGTTGAAATGTACGTTACGATGAGTCGTTCCTCTATTTTCTAATTTCCTTGCAAGATGATTGTAGCAGAGGCTAAAAAGATTCGGACACATGTAAAGTCAGACAGAGTGTTCGCTCTTCAACACGTCTTTCTGGCCGCACTGACAGCCACCAACGCAGCTTCGTTTCCACCATCTTACTCCAGCTGCGTCTTCGTGTGTCCGTTTGTCGCCCGGCCGTGATTTCAGACCAACTCGTGGCGGCGCGGTGATCCACTTCAGTCGATCGATGCTGCTTTCAGAGGAGAACATGTTTACAATATTGTCTCGAAGACGAATGTCTGCACACCCAGACGTGCTAAACTTCAGGTGCAACCAATGAAAATGTTGAGTTTGACAGATTTTTGTTTGCATGTGCAAAAGGTGGTGAAACATGTTTTCTGCTCCCTGAAAGCATCCTGGTTCTGACTGTCTAATCATTCTGTGTTCAAATGTTTTGTTACTACTTTGAGCTTCTTCTATTTAAAATGTGTTCATTCACTATTGAACAACGTGTGTTAATGACGATGACCAAATAATCTCGCTTAGCAAGAAATGTTTGTTTGTAGGTTTTATCTTTCAGTCACACGATGTCTTCTTCAGCTGTCAAATCTTTCTCTGTGGGCGGAGCTCTCACTCCGCATGCTAATCACAAACTTTAATGCATCTGCTTAACCTCAATTTCTGTTTTATCTACTAACTATAATCTGAGCCGACATCTTCCTTCATCAGAGTGCTAACCCGAACTCATCCAAAATACATTTATTTATACGACAATATTACAGTTTCTGTATAAAGGATTGTCAAAAAACCCACTTTTCTACTCATAATTTCCTCTTAAAGCATGGATAAGATACTCCACATGTGGTTTAAATAAACCGACCTGCCACTCTCCACAGCTACAACACGGTTTTGACCAATACATGTAAAGATAAGCTGTTGTTTTCCATCTTAAAGGAGACCTATTATGCTCACTTCCAGATTTAAAATTTTTGACTAAGAGTAGCTTTACATGATTCATAATATATGTATATTTTTTAAAACCTTATCACCTCGTCCTTTATGCAGCCCTTCAGCTCATCTTGTGTCTGAAACAAGCTGTTTTAGCTCCTGTCTCTTTAAGGCCCCTCCCCCTAAAAGCCCACTTTCTTCTGATTGGCCCAGGTACAGGTGCAGCAGGAGCACGAGTGGGTGTGGCCAACTTTTGGGGTGTTTTGGTGCAGCGTGGTGAATCAGGAGGAACTGATAGTTACGTGTGTCACAGCTGACTTCAATCATGGCCAATCAAATCATCTCATCTCCTTTGAAGCCTCTGTGGTGCAGCGAATGCAAAGAACCTGCATGGGGAGCTTTCTGTGTGAATAATTTAAGCTCCAATCATTTATTAAATGGCATGAGCTGCAGAGCATAAATTTTCCGAACCTTTTATGCGTAAATGATGCAATGTGACACTCTTCTTCCACGACAGATTACATGACTGAACCACGAGTAGGTTCATTTGTAGTTAACCTGAGTGGCTTTTAAATTCTATGGCTAAAATTTGGCGACTGCCTCATGACGTTCGCCAATTTCCTGATTTGCATCCAATTAAAACCTTGTTTTAATTATCTATGTAAGAGGGATTAAATCCGTAGAACATCCACCAAACCTGTGAGGTTTTGGATCGGTCGGTTCATGTGCCTCCTAAAGCCACAGAAACAGTCCTCTATTGGCGATGCTGCACTTCGACCTGGTTTGAGGGGCAACTCTGACACAGAAAGTGCCCGGCGTGTCTATAATACGTCCTGTTGGGGGTTAACTGTGATCGATGACAATCTGCGCGAGCATGAGAAAAAACACGTGGCAAGATATGAACGTGCCCAGATTTGCAATGCGCTCGGTACGCAAAGAAGACCCACAAAGGTAATGATGTGGAATAGTGTCATATAAACGCCTGGAGGGTGATAGAGAGAGGAGAGGTGCTCAGTACATCTCAGGAGGCCCCCCCACCAGAATCGGCCTACAGCAGCATCACTGACGGATGTTTTAGCTTCAGCTTTACCAAAAAGTGAGAGGAGCCAAAAAACTGAAGCTTCAGCCTCCTATTCTACTTTTAGAAAACTGTGAGAACCAAAGATAACCCTCCACTCTCAGAGCCAAGTCTTCCGTTGGGATAATAAGAAATGATGGAGCTTGGTCATTTTGTATTCTACAGGGAGCCAATGAAGAGAAACTAATGTGGGACAAATATGACCTCTCTTCCTAAATAACCTCTTGCTGCAAAATTGTGGCTCAACTGCAGGCTTTTGAAAAGTTACTGGGACATCCTGAAATAGAAAAAGACAGTAGTCTACCTTCGATGGAATAAATGCATGGACTAGTTTTCAGCATTGCATTGAGAGAGATCTTCCTTATTTGGGCATCATTATGTACGTACAAGAGTCATCGTTGACGTATGAGCGGACTGCATGAAAACCCACAGCAAGAAAGGTCAGAGCAGGACGTAATTATCACGCTCATCACACTCAATAGTGCAAAACGGAAAACGTGCTGGTCTGTAGTTTGACAGAATATAACTGCTTTAGGTCTGTGGATGGGTGTGTTCAGAGCACGGAGCTTTTATTCTGAAAGGATTTACTTTTACACACTCACTGTTTGAAACGTAGGCCACGTTTAATATAAACATCTGACATTGTAACATTATGTATGACAAAAAGTATGGAAAAGCCTGGTAGGTCTTCTTTAAAAATGCATCACTGTACATAGGCACATGTAGCACAATAAATGGCTCATTGTAAAAAAGACACGGTTAGCGAGCATTTTATTATTTACACGGAGGGCAGGTGAACTGTTTTCTGTCGCTGACATATTTATTTTTGTATTTGATTATTTTTGTATGTATTAATTTACAGGCTGCTTCGAATATCTTGGCAGGATCAGAATATTATTGAGAATTTGTCAGAGACAGTCAGAGATTAGATTGTTTCCGGAGCTTTTCATTTTTTGCAGTGTGTGTTTTCTATAATACAGATGTACAGTATGCAATTTAAAAGCCATGGTTGAGTGACACCATATTCAGAACTACGTCTGTGTTTTGCCATGGTAACGCCCTGGTTTCTTGTGGTGGTGATGATGCATTTATGTGTAATGTAAGTGTTGGTGTTTAAATGTGACTTTCTGTGATGACAGAACCGAGAAATAAAATGAATCGGGAATTCATGGCGTGGTCTGCGTTGTTTTTGACAACACGCTCAACCTGCTGTTTCTGCTGTCCACACAGAGTCGTTTAAATTACACATCATGATTTTAATGAGCACAAGAAATGAACTGAATTAAGGGCATTTCTAAATCCACTTTTTATTGTCTTAACGGTGGATAATCTGAGTTCATACAGGGTTGTAATTAGTCTCTTAAACGTTCACAGCTGTGTTTTGGGTGTAACCTGAAACAACCAGTCAGAGGGTCATTTCTCATCCCCTTTATTTGGTGGATTCCTATTATAACAGTCATTTTGCAAAGTAGTAGGAATGAACCGAGCTCAGACAAACACAATAATAATCTGGCACATTGTAATGTTTTCATTTTCGATCTTGTGCATGTCTGTGTGCACCTACCTATGTAGGCACATATTATATCTTCATAATGTGCCCTTAAAATCCTGTGCCATTGACTTCACACCACTTTTTTGTGGGTCAATCATGTAGTGAAAGTTCTGTTCAAACACTATGAGCGACTAGCAGAGACACCTGACGCCTCTTCACGCCACTTTGCACCGGTTGTAAAACAGAGTCCTGAATAACTTTAAGTTTAAAGCTGAATTATTTATTTTAAGCCACTTGGGGGCAGCAGAACACTCTGAAACAACACTCTGCCCTTTAAAAGTCTGCGGCCAGTATTGTGAAATGTTTTTGCAACGTCAACAGTTTGAATTTGACAATGAGACAAAAATAAAAAGTGACTTTAGCTTTTATTTAATGGCATTTAAATACAAATACAACATGTCAGAGTAATTTAAACTTTCATCTGAGCTCTACCAACTTCTGAAAAAATATCTGGGTCTATGTTCAACAGCCAACAGTGGGGAAATGTAACTACACCAATTTGTGCTGCACCACAACCCATATTATTATTTATTATTATTGTTATTATTATTGTAGTGTTTAACGTATTTATCAGATCTTTTTGACTTAAAACTGCCGGTTGCTGCTGGACATATTGCTATGAGAGAAAAGACAACAAAAACAAAAAATAATAAAATATTGAATCAATGAGTTCTACCACATATAGATGAAATATAGTAGAGTATACGTTTTAAAGTCTGTAGAAAAGTAATTCATCTGTTTGTTTCTAAATACATTATATATGATATATACGATAAAAAAGTCACAAGACTGTGAAAAATGTAGAAATGAATCGTAGCATTTCATTTTTTATCAGCATTTCTGGCCCGGCCAAAAAATGAAATGCTACATTAAACTATAACAGTCCAAACAGCAGAGTGGACGAGTGTCAGCGGTTCTCTCCTCAGTGACGACTTACACTTCATGTACAGTTTAATAGCAGGCTGCACCTTCGACCTGCGAACAATCACCCTGGAAACATGAAATCAAGACATCAGGACAAAACTCGGACAGAAGAAGAATGTTTTCCTCGAAAAAACAGAGAATGTGGAAAACTGAAGAGAGACCAGTCCCTGTGTTTAAGACAACTTCATGTTTCCATGACTACCAGACCCCTAACCCTAACCCAACCTTAAAACATGTCTCCACCTTATTACACCTTATGGGGACTAGCTTTTTGTCTGCATAAGAAAGACAAGTGTCCCCCGTCCACACACACACACACACACACACACACACACACACACACACACACACACACACACACACACACACACACACACACACACACACACACACACACACACACACACACACACACACACACACACACACACACACACACACACACACACACACACACACACACACACACACACACACACACACACACACACACACACACACACACACACACACACACACACACACACACACACACACACACACACACACACACACACACACACACCACACACACACACACACACACACACACACACACACACACACACACACACACACACACACACACACACACACACACACACACACACACACACACACACACACACACACACACACACACACACACACACACACACACACACACACACACACACACACACACACACACACACACACACACTAAACAGGCCGAGATGACTGAGTTGTTTGGAGGGCTCTGTTTCTCTGTCTACAGCACAGGACCGTAACCGTGACGATGATGATGATGACTGTGAGCAAGATGAAGAACACGCCGACCCACACTCCGAGACCCAACTCTGGAAGCACAAAGAGAGTCAACAGTTAGACAGAGATCTTCCTCATGACTCATCATCATATCAGATTCCTTCTGTCCCTGCAGTCTGTTGTTTATTTGTCTCTCTGTGTCTTCCTTTCTTTCGGTTATGTCTGTCTTTCCTTTGAGGGTTTCATGTTAACTTCCTGTTTTATTTTGGTAACTCTCCTCTAACTTCCTGTCCTCTAGTCTTTCTAGCTGTGGTTGATTGTCTTCCCGCCCTGATAGTTTCCAGCTGTGTGTAATTAACTCCTCCTGAGTATAAAGTCTGTGTGCTTCCCGCCTATTTTGTCAGACCGTTGTCATGGTTACGTCTAAGCTGGTTGCCTTTGCGCTCCTTCCTGTGTCGAGTAAGTTTTGATGTTTGACCTGTTTTTCCTTTTTTCCTTCTTCTGGACTTTGTTTCTCCTTCATGGTTTCTTGGATTAAGTTCTTGACTTCTGTGAGTTTTTGTGGACAATCTTTGTATCAACTGTCTGTTTGAGTCCAAACCCACCAGACCGGTGACACCTCCGAGTGTGTGTGTGTGTGTGTGTGTGTGTGTGTGTGTGTGTGTGTGTGTGTGTGTGTGTGTGTGTGTGTGTGTGTGTGTGTGTGTGTGTGTCACCTTGCAGGATGTCCCCTGGCGGTGAACACAGCTGTGTGCTCCAGGCTCCGTGCCGACTGTCTTTGGGTCTTAAGGGGACGTAAGCTGCCACCATGAAACAGTAAACGTGTCCTGCTTCCAAGTCCATGAACTCCTTTACGTTGGTTGTAGATAAGATGTCTCTCTGTCGGGGGACAACGGGACACGCGACAATCATCCAAGTTACATTCGGACGTTGAACGATTCGCTGTGAATACAGTTCAAACTGTCACAACGACTTCTGGGACAATCAGGTGTTGATTTGTTTACATCTGAACTATTTAATCTGTCTTCGTATTCTTCAAAAAGCATTTCCAGCACTTGTACGGGAGATGTAGCCTGTATGTTTTATAAAGCAGTCAGGACACCAAACTCTGGTTGTTCTATGTTCCCAAAAAAAGAGATTAGAACCAAAATAATTCAGTGCAGTGCAGATTATCTCCTCATAGAAAGTGATTAAATATGACTCCTCATTTATTAGATCGCAGTTTGTTTGTTTTTTGTAGTTTTTTTTTTCTTGGTTTGAGATTTTTTTAATTTCTCCACAAATCTGCAGATTGCATCACATTTTTGCATAAAGCTACAAAATTAAGTATTTTTAATCACAACAAAACGTGGAAGTCCTCGAAGGACTGTCCTCGAAGGACTGTCCTCGAAGGAGTGTCGTGATATGTAATGATGATGACCGTCTTGATGCTAATTATGCTAAACATGTAATCTCTGTTCTCAAGGCATCAAGAAGATTTCCACCTCAGGAAGGGGACTCTGATCTGGTTCCAAAGATGGTATTTGTTTTAGATATGAACATTACAAACACTGACTTCATGGTCTCAGCTCCTTCCTGTACCTTTCCCGTGCTGCCAGACTTGTGGTAGATGATCTTGTACATGAGGTCATTTTTCAAGACGTCTCTGATGCTCATCTGCTTCCCCCGTCGGTGGTTTGTGGTAAGAGGATCCGTGATGTTGACGATTACTCTCCTGTCATCCACAGCCTCCACAGTGAACGTCGGCGCACTGATGTTACCTGAGGAGGACCAGTCAGCAGGACAATGAGACGAGCGGGTTGTTCAGATGTCACCGTTACACAGACTGGTCCTGAGTTCAGGTGGTCGTGTGCGACCTACTCTGTTTATAGGGGTTGAAGACGGGAGAATACGTGTGAGGGAAGTCCTCCACATTAGCGCTGGGGTCGTATGCTGCAGGTTCTGTTCGAATGTCAGCAGAGACGCTCCTGTGCAACAGGAACACAGAGAATACCGTATATGGTTCATAAACATAAAGAAATGCTGCTGTGGTGATCCTGATTTGGAAATATTATGCTCTGTCTTATTTTAAAAGGTTTCAATTAAGTCATTCAACTGTTTCATGTTTTAAATGATAAATCGAGACTAAGATCAAAATAAGGTTGATCACAGAGAAGCGTAGGTTTCAGTAGAAATGTTCCAGATTATTGATGAAGTGATGTTCGTACCCGTCCAACGCCTGGAGCTGCTCGCTGAGGTCACATTCAGTCTCTGATATTCTGTTACAGTTGAGAGTTTCCATCCAGTCACCCTCGTCCCTGATAAACACATCCCAAAACGCACTTTAAAAAGTCTAACATCGGCTTGGTACAATTTTCTTTTTTTTACATCTGGGTTAGAACAGAAGAAATGTTCAACAAAATTCAGAACTACCAAGAAAAGTTCTCAGATAAAGTTCACTTGACAACGTGACGCTACATGTCTCTTCCTTCAAAAGCTAAGCTAACAGAAATAAATGTTATTATTTGAACACTTTTTGTGAGATAAATAGTCCGTTCTCGTCCAGGGCGTCAAGTACAGCTGTTTGTGGTCGGGTTAGAAAAAGGTGGTTTAGTTTAAATGTGACATTATGTTTACGTACCAAAACTACTTGGTTAGCTTTATGAAAAGGTCAAGTTTCATTTAACTGTCATTCTGACCATATCCATATGTATACACAGACGGTGGAACAACATAACGTGTCTCAGGACCAGGGTGAAAAGAAATAAA
>NW_027211111.1:67500-85000 GCF_029030835.1 Brachyistius frenatus
ATAAGGAACCATACTGACACTGTTTAATATAATTTGTATATGGTTATGTTCAGACATGGAGGATTCAGGCTGGAAACAGCAGTGATCTTCAGTAAACATTGGAAATGTGTTGAGTAGTTTAACAGACAGGACATGAACCCAGGCTGTGGTCCAATAGTGATTGGAAACCTGACGATACTACGTCCCGCCCACCGATAGCTGTAACCTGACTGCACCACAGGCCTGTCAATCAAACAGACACGCCCCCAAAAACAGGTCTTCTTGAATCTTCTTTTCTAATGAATGAGGGATTATTTTCAGATGGACCTCCAGAAAACTAAGAAGAAGGAGTGACTTTAGCTAACAACACCGAGAGAACTGATGGACACATTTTATTCACTTTGGATTTGATGAGAGAAGTTGAATGGGAGTCTATGGAGCCGGAGGCTTTTTGGAGCCGACCTCTAGTGGCACTCGCTGGTATTGCAGCTGAAGACACTAAACACACATTTGCTGACTTTTCATAAACTGTATACCCAGTCTATGCTAACAGCTCGCTACGCTTTTATGTACAATCTGTGGCCCAAATATAATTATTTGCACCATCTGCCCCCAACTGTCAGCAGTGAAGTGGCATTGTGGGAAATGTAGGCACCAGGTTCGGTCAAGGGAAAAGAACGTGTGGTATAAAAAGAGGACATCTCCACTTAAGCTGCATTCCATTTTGATCCTAAAAAAAAAAAAAAAAAAAAAAAAAAAAGTGGCAAAACTCTTGTAATAACTCACCAGTTGCTTTGATGACGTAAATGTCGATTGACGCTAAATGCAGTATTGCATGTGTGTAACTTTGAAGGATTTCGGTTGATTGTGGATGTGGGAGTTGTGTGAAGCAGTTCAGAGTTCTGCTCAGAGATTCAGAAATCTTTCCACACCGTGTGGGAGGACTTAAATCTCATATCTGAAACCTTTTAAGGTGAGGGGAGTTTCTGTGCCGGCTGTCTCTGGATGCTCCGGTGATGATCAGAAGCATCCACCCCCTCACAAGAATCACATTTTAAAGTAAATAAAATGATATGAATGTTTATTGATTGCATTATCTGGTCATGGGAAATATTCAAGTTTTAATGCAGTAAATAAAACCCTGTGACAGTCGCATCCTCTCAATGAGGAATCTGGTTTTATAGGTACAGGACATCAACAGCGAGATTAAATCAGTGCCGGTACATTCGTCGATGGGCTTTAGGTTTCGTGCAGCCAGCGGCTCCGCGGTCCAGTCGAGGCCCGGTTCACTGGTAGCACATCAGGATGGGACTAACATGAACAGACCAGGAAGAATTCAGGGTTTTACATCTAAACGTGAAATCAACACAAGCACGAACAACACTTTTGTTTTTATTCTCCCGTTTTTAATGAGTTGAGGTCAAAGATCAAAGACTTCTTTTATGTGCACAAAAAATATTTCTCTCAAATTTGGTGCACACATTTGTTCAAATCTGTTTGTGAGCGCTTCATCGTTGCTGCGACCCGACAGGTGTGATAAATCCAACAGCATGATTATGATTGCGCAGGTCATTGGACTCTAACATGTGCAGTTTTGTCCCAAACTTGGGGAAAACTTGTAATTGTCCTGTTGACAATCTTGAAGTTTGTGTAAAATCAGATTTAGATGGATTTTAAACACTTTATTTTCTGTGAATATCCGACATGGGTTTTCCTCATATTTTTTAAGAAGATTTTGTACAATTCTCTGCCTGTATTATGTTTATTATTATTATTGTTATTATTTTTAAGTTATTAATACTTAATAGGCTTCTTTTTGGAAAGTTTCAGTGTTTACTTCTTCCGGATGCTTTTGTTCTGTCAGCTTTCTGTTTCTTTCAACTGCATTTAGTTCCTGCTGCCATACAGGCCTGTGACTGAGTCTGCTGTGAAAAGAGCTGTTAAAAATCAAGCCTCTTTCATTGGCTGGTGCGATCCTGGATCTCAGCCAATCCTGGCAGCTGAACGTGCAGAGTATGTCTCAGCCGGAAGAGCAAGCAGGTACAGCTTTGCTTGTTTTCTGACATACTTCTTAGCGAAGGTGGAAACAGACGGTTTCAGTAACACTGATCTCTGATGAAAACAAGCTGCAATCACAGACAGATGGTTTTCATCAGAGACAAAGAACAGAATTAACAAACATCCTGCTGCTTTTCAGTTCAACACCAACTCAAACTGTCTCACGACACTTTTCTGTCACTGGTTTCCAGTGTTTCCTGAAGGAAAAAGTATATTTGACATTACTGAAAGACTAAATTCAGTTTCTTCAACGCTCCAGGGAACTTTTGTTTGTGTTCTTGTTGTCACTTATAGCTGTAACTCTGCAGGTCTGCAGCATTCAGAAACCTGGATGAGGTGGAAACATGCAGCAAAGGTCCCAGTTTATTTCACAGTACTCCAGTTGCTACATCTGTTTTTCTCCAAACCAAGATGGAGGATCATTCTGGTGTCCATCAAAATGGGAAAGCCGACCTACAAAACGTCGGCCAGCTCTCTCAGCTCACCGACGTACACCCTGCGTTATATCCACACGAACACCCTGTTTAGTACACCAGAAACAGATCTAGTACGTCCCAGTACTCAGTATGTTAAATAGAGTGTACCAACAGTACCAGGATGTTCTACTACATCTGCAGTCTGCAGGTCAGCATGAAACTCTGGATGTTCTGACCCACAATCCTTTGCAGCAGAAGATACGTCACATCGACTGAACTGCAGAGACAGTTGGTGGCGCTGAAGCTCCGCCCACAAGAAGAAGAAGAAGAAGAAGAAGAGGCATTGAAAGGAAGTGTACATCCTTTTTATTTGTAAACGTCACGCTACGGATCGTGACGGATGTGACAAAGTGGGTCAAAGTTTAAGACTCATTTCTATGATGCAGTAGTTTGTCCCAGTTGTACATACTACATGCACCAAGGACAGCTGCAGTACGTACTGAAAGTAAAAAGAAGTAGAGTTGGATGTGCACTGTGTTGGGTTAACAGCTAACAGCACATGAAGACTGAACAACAAGACTGAAGCAGAACACAACAAAAACGTCACTGAGCTCCTCCTCGCTGCATGCAGTCAAGTTTCCCTCCAGAAGGAACGAGGTGGCGCCTCGGTCGGGCCGCTTGCATCACGGATGACAGATAAAAAACAGACTTCCATGGACGGTCTGTAATATTTCAGCAGAGTCCTCCCTATCCCCGGCCGTGTGGAAACCTCCTGAAGTATTCAGCAGTTTCCAGGAAGTGTGCTGCGTGAGCCGACTCAGGATGCTGCCTGGTAACAGTTAGAAAGATGTGATCGCTGACTCACTTGTGTTTCTGACTCACTGAACAGCTGGACAGATGGCCCAATGTTGGACTGTTTTCAGGAGCCACATAATATACACGTTGACTGTCTACTTGTTGGATTTGGATGCTTCAACCTTGCAGTCATGAACTGGTCGTCAGCAGCTGGAACGTCCAAATCACAGCTGATATCATTCTGTCATTGAGGAAATCCACTGAACAACTTCTAACAGTTATGACACAACTGAGATTTTTTGCCTTTGCCAACCTCATAAAGTCCAAACTTTAAAGGAGTCCTTAACTTGTTCACATTCTTGACCAATAAAGACAGTAGACGACGCTTCAAATATCCTAATCCTAAAATGTAAATGCTTCACACACATCTACAAAGATCTATCTAATATCTAACATCTATTTATACAACAAGAAGTTCTGATTGGTCAACTGAACATCTGGAACAAATCACCATGACAACACATCCTGCTCATCACTACAAATATTACTCCACCTCCTCAATGGGAAAATAGAATTAGAATAGAGTTTCATATAATATGTACTATAATGTAGTTTCTACTTGTTATAGTTCTATTAAATGACCCATTTGGTGAAGTCGGGTCTCTTTTGGTCCTTTTTGGTCGCTCTGAGCACCCGTACTGTAACACCACGGATAGTCACGCACTTACAATCCTAGAGGAGGCTAGCTGGACCGGTTTGGTTTGAACACATGACACGGTGGTGAAATGTTAAAAACACATGAGAACATGGATATCTTTGTTCATCAGATATCTTTGTTCATCAGATATCTTTGTTCATCAGATATCTTTGTTCATCAGATATCTTTGTTCATCAGATATCTTTGTTCATCAGATATCTTTGTTCATCAGATATCTTTGTTCATCAGATATCTTTGTTCATCAGACATCTTTGTTCATCAGATATCTTTGTTCATCAGGTATCTTTGTTCATCAGATATCTCTGTTCATCAGATATCTTAGTTCATCAGATATCTTTGTTCATCAGATCTCTTTGTTCATCAGATCTCTTTGTTCATCAGATATCTTTGTTCATCAGATATCTTTGTTCATCAGATATCTTTGTTCCTCAGATATCTTTATTAATCAGATATCTTTGTTCATCAGATATTTTTATTAATCAGATATCTTTGTTCATCAGATATCTTTGTTCATCAGATATCTTTGTTCATCAGATATCTTTGTTCATCAGATATCTTTGTTCATCAGATATCTTTGTTCATCAGATATCTTTATTAATCAGATATCTTTGTTCATCAGATATCTTTGTTCATCAGATATCTTTGTTCATCAGATATCTTTGTTCATCAGATATCTTTGTTCATCAGATATCTTTGTTCATCAGATATCTTTGTTCATCAGATATCTTAGTTCATCAGATATCTTTGTTCATCAGATATCTTTGTTCATCAGATATGTTTGTTCATCAGATATCTTTGTTTCATCAGATATCTTAGTTCATCAGATATCTTTGTTCATCAGATATCTTAGTTCATCAGATATCTTTGTTCAACAGATATCTTTGTTCATCAGATATCTTTGTTCATCAGATATCTTTGGTTCATCAGATCTCTTTGTTCATCAGATATCTTTGTTCATCAGATATCTTTGTTCATCAGATATCTTTGGTTCATCAGATCTCTTTGTTCATCAGATATCTTTGTTCATCAGATATCTTTGTTCATCGGATATCTTTGTTCATCGGATATCTTTGTTCACCGGATATCTTTGTTCATCAGATATCTTAGTTCATCAGATATCTTTGTTCATCAGATCTCTTTGTTCATCAGATCTCTTTGTTCATCAGATATCTTTGTTCATCAGATATCTTAGTTCATCAGATATGTTTGTTCATCAGATATCTTTGTTTCATCAGATATCTTAGTTCATCAGATATTTTAGTTCATCAGATATCTTTGTTCATCAGATATCTTTGTTAATCAGATATCTTAGTTCATCAGGTATCTTTGTTCATCAGATATCTTTGTTCATCAGGTATCTTTGTTCATCAGATATCTTAGTTCATCAGATATCTTTGTTCATCAGATATCTTTGTTCATCAGATATCTTTGTTCATCAGATATCTTTGTTCATCAGATATCTTTGTTCATCAGATATCTTTGTTCATCACCAGATATCTTTGTTCATCAGATATCTTTGCTCATCAGATATCTTTGTTCCAACCAGACTGATCTAGCTGATCAGTTTAGTGTTTCTATGTTCTGTATTTATTCAGTTGGAGACTAGAAATCCTCTGTTGCTAGGTGGTTGCTAAGGGTCAGACTACTTCCTGGAGTGGTAAGCATTGCATACATTACATAAGAGTCTACTGAGGTGACTAGTTGTTTTCCAGGAAGAAGCTTCCTGCAGCAGAAATGATCCGTGACCTCTGATGTTTTCATGTCTGAACCTGAAAAACTATTTCAGATTTTTAAAGATATAATGTTCTCTCCTCAACTTTTCAGCATGGTGAAGTGTAACCTTTGCTTTTAGTTGGCTCTGACTTTTTACACACACACACACACACACACACACACACACACACACACACACACACACACACACACACACACACACACACACACACACACACACACACACACACACACACACACACACCATCTCATGAGTACATCAGATAAACATGCACCGGCCCAAACAGCTTCAGTAACCCAGTCCTGTGAAGCCGAGCTCAGATCTTTAACTCTCCCATTGTCCTCGGGTCAAAATGACCCGCAGCTGTGTTCAACCAAGTTCTATTTTATTTTATTTTTATATTTAAAAATTTTATGTCACCAATGATCCCCAAAAATATAAAAATAAAATAGAACTTGGTTGAACACAGCTGCGGGTCATTTTATACCCTTGGACAACAGGAGGGTTAAACGTGTCCCAAGAATAAAGAAACTGGTTGTTTGTGAAAGAATGAAGCTGAAACCAGCAGGTTTCTGTTTTCAAAGTTCCTGAAAGTTAACGTGAGATCAGTTTGTGTTGACATTAAAGTTTGAATCTGCAGATACATGTTATTGTTCTTAAAAAATGAGGCAACCCAAATACGATGAATGGCAGAGAACCTCAATGATCTGCTGCTTTAACACTGCTGCATGGTTGTTGCATATTCCCTATAATCAATCAATCAATCAGTCAATCAAACTTTATTAATTTTGCCCTTTTTTAGCACTGTTTTTATTTAACTCACTAAAACCAGCAAATTTCAAAGCTTTATTCACAAATTTTCTGAAAAGATATTTCCAGATCTCTCTCCTTATGAATTTAAACAATGTCTATGAATACTTGAAGGTCAGAGTTCATCCAGTTTTGCTGTTTTGGTGAGTCGGTCAGTGATGTAACTTCCCTCTGATGATAGACTTTTAGGTAACTTTTAGTTAACTTTTATCAAACTTTTAGTGGACTTTTAGTGGACTTTTAGCTCACTTTTAGTGGCCTTTTAGTGGACTTTTAGCAGACTTTTAGCTCACTTTTAGTGGACTTTTAGTGGACTTTTAGTGGTCTTTTAGTGGACTTTTAGCTCACTTTTAGTGGCCTTTTAGTGGCCTTTTAGTGGACTTTTAGTGGACTTTTACTGGACTTTTAGTGGCCTTTTAGTGGACTTTTAGCTGACTTTTAGTGGACTTTTAGTGGACTTTTAGCTGACTTTTAGTGGCCTTTTAGTGGACTTTTACTGGACTTTTAGTGGCCTTTTAGTGGACTTTTAGCTGACTTTTAGTGGCCTTTTAGTGGACTTTTAGTGGCCTTTTAGTGGACTTTTAGTGGACTTTTAGTGGACTTTTAGTGGACTTTTAGCAGACTTTTAGCTCACTTTTAGTGGTCTTTTAGTGGACTTTTAATGGCCTTTTATTGGACTTTTAGTTGACTTTTAGCTCACTT
Source organism: Brachyistius frenatus (assembly GCF_029030835.1). Taxonomy (NCBI): domain Eukaryota; kingdom Metazoa; phylum Chordata; class Actinopteri; family Embiotocidae; genus Brachyistius; species Brachyistius frenatus. The sequence continues at coordinate 74,714 of NW_027211111.1, forward strand.
TTTGCTGACATTTAGTTGACTTTTAATGGCCTTTTAGTGGGCTTTTAATGGCTTTTTAGTGGACTTTTAGTGGACTTTTAGCAGACTTTTAGCTCACTTTTAGTGGACTTTTAGTGGTCTTTTAGTGGACTTTTAGCTCACTTTTAGTGGACTTTTAGCTCACTTTTAGTGGACTTTTAGTGGCCTTTTAGTGGACTTTTAGTGGACTTTTACTGGACTTTTAGTGGACTTTTACTGGACTTTTAGTGGCCTTTTAGTGGACTTTTAGCTGACTTTTAGTGGACTTTTAATGGCCTTTTAGTGGCCTTTTAGTGGACTTTTAGCAGACTTTTAACTCACTTTTAGTGGACTTTTAGTGGCCTTTTAGTGGACTTTTAGCTGACTTTTAGTGGACTTTTAAGTGGACTTTTAGTGGACTTTTAGCTCACTTTTAGTGGACTTTTAGTTTTGTGGACTTTTAGTGGACTTTGGCCTTTTCACTTTTAGTGGACTTTTAGTGGACTTTTAATGGCCTTTTAGTGGACTTTTAGTGGACTTTTAGCAGACTTCTAGGTCACTTTTAGTGGACTTTTAGTGGTCTTTTAGTGGACTTTTAGTGGTCTTTTAGTGGACTTTTAGCTGACTTTTAGTGGACTTTTAGTGGCCTTTTAGTGGACTTTTAGTGGCCTTTTAGTGGACTTTTAGTGGACTTTTAGTGGCCTTTTAGTGGACTTTTAATGGCCTTTTAGTGGACTTTTAGCTGACATTTAGTGGACTTTTAGCAGACTTTTAGCTCACTTTTAGTTCACTTTTAGTGGACTTTTAGTGGAATTTTTGTGGACTTTTAGTGGACTTTTAATGGCCTTTTAATGTCCTTTTAGTGGATTTTTAGTGGACTTTTAGCAGACTTTTAGCTCACTTTTAGTGGACTTTTAGTGGACTTTTAGTGGACTTTTAGTGGCCTTTTAGTGGCCTTTTAGTGGCCTTTTAGTGGACTTTTAGTGGACTTTTAGCAGACTTTTAACTCACTTTTAGTGGACTTTTACTGGACTTTTAGTGGCCTTTTAGTGGACTTTTAGCTGACTTTTAGTGGTCTTTTAATGTCCTTTTAGTGGACTTTTAGCTGACTTTTAGTGGACTTTTAGCTGACTTTTAGTGGACTTTTACTACTAAGCAGACTTTTATCTGACTTTTAGCAGACTTTTCGTGGACTTTTAGTGGACTTTTAGCAGACTTTTACTACTAAGCAGACTTTTATCTGACTTTTGGCAGACTTTTTGCCGACTTTTTACTATATCATTTTGCCGATGTTCAAAACCTTCATTTCTCCATGACACTAAAAACAACAGGTCAACTGTCATTTCTGGTTCATGACTCTGGTTTTAGATCCCATATTTTTCTGACCCAAGCCATTATAGGATAGTGATGTTGTCATGGAAATGTCAGAGTGGGATGTGAGAGGGAGGCGGGGCCTAAAGAACAACAAGACAGCTGCTGCTGGACCCCGATGGCAATAGGAAGACCTGGAGCAGTCGATCCACCCACCAGGGTCCGAGGTGTCACTGAGACCACATCAGGAACCAGAACCACGTGGGAGGTTCATCCCTTCGCTCCCCTGAACAACGTGCTCGTCTCTGACAGATGTGATGATGATGTCTGCTGCGTTCAATTGTTTTCTGTTCTGATTGTTAGACTTATTATTTTTAGAGATATAAAAGTGTGCCGTGTGTTCCTTGGAAATACTTTCTTTTCTGTTAATAAATGTGTGACCCCTCAGATTTATTATAACCTACTGAATTAAATTTGTAGTGTTTAAATTCATGATGAAGTACGAACTATAAATGTCAAAGCAGAAACCACATACATAGAGATTTATAACATTCATAATTACATATAAAATGTATCTGTTTATTAATAAACATTAAATAATTTTAATAAATTGGATTGAATAACCGACACATTAATGGACTTCTGCTTTCTTCAGGTTCAGGTAGTTTTTGTTCACTTTGCTTCTTGTGTTCATTCTTTGAAAGTGCCTGTAAATATTATAATGTGCACTCATTCATCTCAATTTGTCAGATTTGTTTGTATTGTTCTGTTTCTGATTCTACATTTGGACAGTTTCATCATGCGTATATGAAGGTGTTTAACATGACACGCTGACTCCTTACTGTTAGAGGTCCGCACACACACACACACACAGAATATTTCGCATTAAAACTATTCATACCTACAGCGATGCAAATATGCAACAGTTGTTTAAAGAACGGTTTGAATAGATTTACATCAGCATATTCTTTAGAAAAAGATTTTAAAAAAAGATGATGAAGATCTCACCCTCTTCCCCCTCCAAAAGAGGAGATCTTGGGGAACTCCTAATAAAATAAATGACTTTCTTGCAGCGTAATATTTGCGGCCTTTGTGAAAGTACTCGTGACAAAAACAAGCATTTGAAAATATATGTTGACGTGCAATTAAAAAAAATACACCTGACTTATTTGAACTTTTTTTATTTTAAAGAAACCAGCTGCACTCAGCAAGCCTCTCCTCAGCCACCACAGACATCATGAAGCTGAACAAACCTCCTCCACCAGCCAACAACAACATGACGTCTTCACGTTGTGTCACTGAGGAAATGTGTAAGAGCGGTCCTTCAGATTATGTTCCACTTTATGAACTTCATGGTGTCACTCTCAGATCAGCCCATGACATCACAGTGTGGTATTCATGTCACGTGTTCAGTTCATGTTTCTTCCTTCATTCTAGCGTTGAAGCTCTGGACAGGATAAGTTGCGTTGAAGAGTGTGGTAATGTCACTGTGAAGCAAACTGAATCACAAGATCACATCATCTGCTTTAGTCGGTGAAACATCAGCTCAGCTCTGGAAAGAGAACAGATGAACCAACAGCTGAGGTCAGACGTGTATCTGAGGAGCATTCAAAGCCAGCATGGTTCAGTTACTCTGATAACTCTGGAGCAGTGGTTCTTAACCTGGGTTCGATCGAACCCCAGGGGTTCGATGGGTCACTCTCAGGGGTTCGACGGGTCACTCTCAGGGGTTCGACGGGTCACTCTCAGGGGTTCAATGAGTCACTCTCAGGGGTTCGATGGGTCACTCTCAGGGGTTCGATGGGTCACTCTCAGGGGTTCGGCAGACACACACTGCGGTCAAGTGAGCCGCCGCTTTAAAAATTAATGACCGTCTATTCCTTAAGGAATCAGCATAACGGTACGGTGGCTTGGGTAGCCCTACGGTGGCTTGGGTAGCCCTACGGTGGTTTGGGTAGCCCTACAGTGGCTTGGGTAGCCCAAAACGCACGGAGAAAGCTAAAACTTATGCTGCGTTCACGCCGAACGGGGCGCTCGGTGTGAACGCACCTTAAGGAATAGACGGTCATTAATTTTTAAAGCGGCGGCTCACTTGACCGCAGTGTGTGTCTGCCGAACCCCTCGGCAGACACACACTGAGAGGTAGTTTACATGTAAAGTCAATGCACAGACGCGAATGGTTGTGAATGACGCTGGAAGCGGCCGTCATTCAGACGCAGTTGTGCGACTACGGATAATATTATGAACCTAGACACAACAAGTATAAAACAGAACTAGTGGTTAGTTCAATGGTGGATGAAGGAAACGGTACTGTTTTTAGGGAGATTTTGTGTGCAACTGATGCATGGTTCATTTTGTGCACTAAAATAAAATATATACCTATGTTTTGAAGAAATCATATTTTATTTTTCCAATTACGAAGGGTTCGGTGAATGCACTGATGAAGCTCCCAGGGTTCAGTACCTCCAATAAGGTTAAGAACCACTGATCTGGAGAGTAAATCTGAGGAGTCAGACTCTCTCTGGGTGTTTGCTGCCCTCTTGTGGCTGCTCATTGAATAAATATGAAAATCCCAGTTACATCATCAGGTACACATGCTGGTCCAGCATGCCACTACTTTGCTCTGGCCTTCTATTTTTCCCAGGTCGTTTTCCCTGCACTGTTTGTCTGTGTTGAATCTCTGTGTTACATTGAGGTTCAATAAAAGAACTCCTTGGTTTGTCTGACAAGAATTTAATATCTCCTCTTATTCTAAATCGTCTTGCTTCTGTAACCAGAATAATTTAATCTGGGATTGTAATTATTGTGTTATTGGTACTGTGTTATTGTTGAATGTTTTTTCAACTGCTGTCATGGTATTTTTGACCTCAGCAGTGTTGCAGGTTGCTCTGACCTCGATGACATCATTTCCATCGAAGTGTTCCATAAGCCCCGCCCCTTCGGGAGTGGCAATTGCAGGTTATCAACTGGTTCCAGGCAACGGCCACACCCAAACAGGTCGGGGCCTATAGAACTGCCCAGCTGATATAAACACAGCACAGATTTCCAGTGTTCCCACTCTGTCTTCATCACAGCAACGCAGCAGTTCCTGAAAACTAAACCAAACTTGCAATACAACAACAACAATAACAACAATCGCCGTGGACGGAAGAAACTATTTTGTGACGGAGGAGGTTACAGTGGAGACCTTTCGCCCAATGTTGGAATCATTTTTTAACACAATCACACCAGAACAGATCACACTTTTAAAATCAGGCAAACAGGATGAGGCCACCTCACAGCCCGAAAGCACAAAGGTTTGGTCCTGACTTTACTGTCAACTTTAGCTAAATTTACACATGCAAGTATCCGCACCCCCGTGAGAATGCCCCCATAGTCTCCTGCCCGAAGACAAGGAGCTGGTATCAGGCACGTCAGGACTTTCTTCTCGGCTCTCGGTAAAACCATCTTCCAGACCTGCTGCAGACATGGACATTAGGTTGGAGATATTCAGGTTAACTGTGCTGCTATTTGTTTTAGTAACCTGGGTGAACTCCAGTTTTCTCCAACAACAACAAAAAATGTGACCCTTAAAATGACCTCCTGCTTTTTCTTTAACTCAGCTTCATTTCTAGAGCAGCTTTCATACAAGCCTGCAGCCCAGAGTGCTTCACATCAGAGTAAAACTCCTAAAAATGCAGGTTAAATAAAACGAAGCAATTAAAACTGCAACAATAAAAACAATGTTATAAGAATCGATAAGATTTAAAGCCTCTACAACCTCTTGTTCTTCTGGGTTTGGTCCTGTAATAACCACCGTTGGCCGGAGGTGGTAAACGGCTCACGGAGACGGACTGAGCATCTCGCAGGTTTCTCTGCAGCCTCTGATGACGAGTCATCACCCGTCCGTCTCAGTGGCCTTTTAAAGCATTTCATACCGTGCTTTTATTCTGAAGGTTCTTGCTTCACATCCTGTTGATGCAGTAAAATTCGATTGACTTTTTCACCGTGTCGTCTGTTCAACGATGTGTTGTGTTTAATATCACGTCCTCAGCACGGCCCAGATCTTCATTTGTAAGAAGCGGTAACTAAAGAGAAGTTGAACTGTCCTGGTTTTCTGAAACCTGACAGCCAGATCAAAGCGAAGATGTCGAGCGTCGGCTTCTTGTCCACAGGTTTACCGACATTAAAGAAGGGTGAAACTAAAACACAAAAAACATGATCAATTCTCTGCCTGCTTTCACATGCACAGATCCACACAATGGAAACACATCAACTCAACCACTGACAGGAATGAAAGTTTTACAGGTTTTAAGTATTTATTGTGATTTTAACTTTAAACATAATTTATTGCATCAAACTTTTAATATGTATTCAATCCTCTGTTAAGTTATTCTATTTCTAACATGAACTTTCAACTGGCCTAAGAACAGTGCGCTCATCAGCAACAGCAATTCAGCAAACCTCCATCATAAACTCCACAAAACGTAATATTGTCCTAAAATAATGCTGTGTAGCTGTAGATGAGAACAAAACAACACAACATGTCGCCACGAGGCCACCATGATGCATTCAGACGGCGCTGATAGGACCGCTCTCAGTGCCATGCTTCTCTCCTTCCTCAGTACTGATCACAAGCCAAAACTTCCTGTTACTGACTTCCTGTGAGTCTTAGATTTCTGAAGCACGAACTGAACTGTAACAGGACAGAAGGAGCAGCGCGTGGACGTCCTCATCAGCTCAACACGCATCGTCTGTGCTAACTTTCACTGAGCCGTCCGGCGGAGTGGAAATCTGCTTCAAAACAACATCTGAACGGTTGTTGGCACATTCAGGAACGCCTGGAGAGGATTTCTGATGTCTGAGGTCGCTGTGACTTCATGTCCGTTGACTCCTTGAACAGAACTGGAGCTTCTGACCACATGTCAAGTTGTCAGACACTAAACTTGGATGTCTTTCTGTTCCGTCGGGTTCAACATGTGTAAAACATCCACATTTTAGAATTTGCAGCTTCTTTGCAGCAACATCCATATTTGAACCATGGCCTGTTGTCATGGCAACAACTTTGTGTTTAATGAGAATCCGATTTGTCGGGCAGATTCCTCCAGTCGTCGCTACTCATATCTGGAGTGGAGACAGAGATGGACGTAATATAACTGAGGTCGTGTCCCTCCGCTCTGTCCTGCTTCTAGTCCAGGACGAACCGCAGCCTCGACACTCATCCATGAACCCGTCTGATCCGTGGCTCCGTGACACAAACATGTAGGCTTGGTGGTGAATGGTGTTTGTTGAAGGCCTGAACAGAGACAGCGAATCAAATGAACTTTGATTTTACACGTGAGACCATCGAATACAGTGAAGTGCCTGTGTTCATCTTTCCAGGAGTTAAACCTGAACTCTTTAACGCATGTATTAGATTACATCACACTACAAAGGTTTTAGTTGGAAATGACTACGCTAACATATTTGTCCCAAATCAGTATTGAATATATGCAGAGTACTTCTAAGCAGTATGTGCAAAAATAAATGCTGCGTGAATCTTTGGCTTCTGTAAGAAGTTCAAAGTTAATGAATATCTACATGTGACAGGTATAAATCACCTTCCCACCTCGTTCACTTAGTTTTGAATCAGAGCCCCTTTATATGTTTCATTATGTCTTCACTGAAATGTTCCAAAATGGCTCGTTTTAACTAAATTAAATATGATTTCTGCCCGATATTTGTTTTGGTTGCTTTATTCTCAAAAGTTATGAAGAAATAACAAAGGCATGCTGGGAAATGCTAAAACGGCAAAAAAAAAGCTGCACAGTAAACTCCCCAAAACTCTTCACTCCGTTTTATTCATCTCCAGACATATTGTTGAGACAAGCTGAGTTCAAGGATGTATTTTTAGTCACTAGTGTAATTGTACCTTTTAGATTAGGTTTTTTTAATTGGAACAGATTCCAGAGGATCCAGTTTAGGTCAGTTTGACTGATTATATAAAGACTTCACGTCTGAATTAAACTCAGAAAACAAACTTCTTTTTTTAGTGTGGTTAAAATTTGATGACAAAGCCTCGTGCCTCACAGGATGCTCTGATTAACAGACTGAACCAGCAGTATTATTATAATCAGACTACGTATTGATTCACATGTTTGATCACACATGTTCACTCTGTGGATGCAGGAACAATCATCATTTACTGAACATGTTCTTCCTGCTGCTTCATGAATCAGGTTATATTTCAGCTTCAGTCACACTTACAGCCTCTCGGTGTCCTGCACGCACACACACACACACACACACACACACACACACACACACACACACACACACACACACACACACACACACACACACACACACACACACACACACACACACACACACACACACACACACACACACACACACACGCGCGCACACACGCGCACACACACACACACACACACACACACACACACACACACACACACACACACACACACACACACACACACACACACACACACACACACACACACACACACGCGCACACACACACACACACACACACACACACACGCACACACACACACACACACACACACACACACACACACACACACACACACACACACACACACACACGCACTCTTCTGAAGGAGAAGATCAGGGAGTGCAAGGACTCCTACAGGAGGAAGCTGGAGGCCAAACTCCAGCAGAACAACGTGAGGGAGGTGTGGACCGGTATGAAGGAGATTACTGGGTTCAAGGGGCGAGAGAGACCAGGGGGAATGAGAGGAACAACCAGAGGGAACTGGGAACAACCAGGGGGAGAGAGAACAACCAGGGGGAACCTGGAGAGGAACAATCAGGGGGAACCTGGAGAGGAACAATCAGGGGGAACCTGGAGAGGAACAACCAGGGGGAACCTGGAGAGGAACAACCAGGGGGAACCTGGAGAGGAACAACCAGGGGGAACCTGGAGAGGAACAATCAGGGGGAACCTGGAGAGGAACAACCAGGGGGAACCTGGAGAGGGCCAATGAGCTAAACTGTTTCTTCAACAGGTTTAGTTCACCACCCTCATCTGTCTCCTCCACACCTCACACCTCCCAAACACCTCTGCTGCTTCCCCCTCCCCCTCTGCGCCCCCTGGTGAACTGCATAGAGCCCTCAATCTCAAAGGGCTCTTCCTCCATCGACACCTCGACCCCCCCGCCCCCTCACCCCCCTCTCTGTGACGACTGGCCAGGTTAGGAGACAGCTGGAGAGAATCCACCAGCGCAAGGCTGCAGGACCTGACGGCATCAGCCCCGTGGTCCTGAAGACCTGACGGCATCAGCCCCGTGGTCCTGAAGACCTGCGCCGCCCAGCTGGCTGAGGTCCTACAACACCTCTTCAACCTGAGCCTGAAGCAGGAGGAGGTCCCGGTGCTGTGGAAGACGTCCTGCCTGGTTCCTGTCCCCAAGAAGACGACTCCATCCGGCCTCAACGACTACCGACCGGTTACCCTCACATCTCATGTGATGAAGGTGCTGGAGAGGCTGGTCTTGGCCCACCTCAGGCCGCTGGTGAAATCTTCTCTGGAACCTCTGCAATTTGCGTACCAGCCTCATGTGGGAGTGGCCAAGACCAGAGAGATGGTGGTCGACTTCAGGAGGAAGACGACGGCTCCACAACCGCTGAGAGTTCTGGGAGAGGAGGTGGACATGGTTGAGGAGTACAAGTACCTGGTGTCTCCATGACAACAGACTGAACTGGAAGACCAACATCAATGCTGTCTACAAGAAGGGGATGAGTCGACTCTTTTTCTTGAGGAAACTTCGATCCTTCAATGTGTGCAGCGAGATGTTGGAGATGTTCTACCATCTGTTGTGGCCAGTGCTTTGTACTTCTCTGTGGTCTGCTGGGGGAGCAGCATTGGAGCCGGTGACACCAACAGACTTAACAAACTGGTTAAGAAGGCCGGCTCCATCATCGGCTACAAACTGGACAGTCTGGAAAAGGTGGTGGAGAGGAGGACGTTGAACAAACTATTGTCCATATTGGACAATCCTGTCCACCCTCTCCACCTGCTGCAGGGACAGCGGAGCACTTTCTCTAAAAGATTCCTCCAGCTCCGCTGTCACAAGGACAGATACAGGATATCATTCCTGATACAGGAGATAAATCCAGATACAGGAGATCATTCCTGATACAGGAGATCATTCCTGATACAGGAGATCATTCCAGATACAGGAGATCATTCCTGATACAGGAGATCATTCCTGATACAGGAGATCATTCCTGATACAGGAGATCATTCCAGATACAGGAGATCATTCCTGATACAGGAGATCATTCCTGATACAGGAGATCATTCCAGATACAGGAGATCATTCCTGATACAGGAGATGATTCCTGATACAGGAGATCATTCCTGATACAGGAGATCATTCCTGATACAGGAGATCATTCCTGATACGGGAGATGATTCCTGATACAGGAGATCATTCCTGATACGGGAGATGATTCCTGATACGGGAGATCAATCCTGATACAGGAGACCGTTCCTGATACAGGAGATCATTCCTGATACAGGAGATGATTCCTGATACGGGAGATCAATCCTGATACAGGAGATCATTCCTGATACAGGAGATCATTCCTGATACAGGAGATGATTCCTGATACGGGAGATCAATCCTGATACAGGAGATGATTCCTGATACGGGAGATGATTCCTGATACGGGAGATCAATCCTGATACAGGAGATGATTCCTGATACGGGAGATCAATCCTGATACAGGAGATCATTCCTGATACGGGAGATCATTCCTGATACGGGAGATCAATCCTGATACAGGAGATCATTCCTGATACAGGAGATCATTCCTGATACAGGAGATCATTCCTGATACAGGAGATCATTCCTGATACAGGAGATCATTCCTGATACAGGAGATCATTCCTGATACAGGAGATCATTCCAGATACAGGAGATCATTCCTGATACAGGAGATCATTCCTGATACAGGAGATCATTCCTGATA
>NW_027211111.1:90000-98075 GCF_029030835.1 Brachyistius frenatus
CTCTCTTCCTGTCTCCATCTCTTCCTGTCTCCCTGTCTTTCTGTCTCCCTGTCTTCCTCTCTCCCTGTCTCCCTCTCTCCCTGTCTCCCTCTCTTCCTGTCTCCCTCTCTTCCTGTCTCCATCTCTTCCTGTCTCCCTCTCTTCCTGTCTCCCTCTCTTCCTGTCTCCCTGTCTTCCAGTCTCCTTCTCTCCATCTCTCCCTCACTTCCTGTCTCCCTGTCTTCCTGTCTACAGCAGCAGGTGTGTCTGTCTCTCGGCCTCACATGTCTTGTCCTCTCAGCGTCCACTTGGCCTGATTTTGTGAGTCTGCGATGACAAGAATTCTGTCTCAGAAGCTGCTTCTTCATGGTTGCTAGGTAACAGTGTGGGGGTTTGCCCACATGACAATAGAGATCCTCAGAAGCTGTGTGTGTGTGTGTGTGTGTGTGTGTGTGTGTGTGTGTGTGTGTGTGTGTGTGTGTGTGTGTGTGTGTGTGTGTGTGTGTGTGTGTGTGTGTGTGTGTGTGTGTGTGTGTGTGTGTGTGGTGTGTGTGTGTGTGTGTGTGTGTGTGTGTGTGTGTGTGTGTGTGTGTGTGTGTGTGTGTGTGTGTGTGTGTGTGTGTGTGTGTGTGTGTGTGTGTGTGTGTGTGTGTGTGTGTGTGTGTGTGTGTGTGTGTGTGTGTGTGTGTGTGTGTGTGTGTGTGTGTGTGTGTGTGTGTGTGTGTGTGTGTGTGTGTGTGTGTGTGTGTGTGTGTGTGTGTGTGTGTGTGTGTGTGTGTGTGTGTGTGTGTGTGTGTGTGTGTGTGTGTGTGTGTGTGTGTGTGTGTGTGTGTGTGTGTGTGTGTGTGTGTGTGTGTGTGTGTGTGTGTCATGCAGACCAACAGCAGTCTTTGAGCGAGGCAGGCCGAGTCCTGACACTCTTCCTCCTGTCGCTCCTCCTCCTCCTCACTAGAAACCAACATGGCCACTTCAGGTGATCACAAGTTTAAGGAGAAGAATTTTCTGTTTGGTAGTTTTTCCAGATGAAGTTTTTTTTTTCTAGCTGAAATTCTACCATCGTGTTTCTGCCAACTTTTACATTTCATTCATAATTTATTTCTTGTGTGCACTTAACTCTGCAGTAGGATGGTTGTTGTTGTTTTTAGCATTATTACAGATCCCTGATCAGTAAATATCTCTCCTGCTTTCAGGTCAGGCGCCTTGTAGGAGAAATATGAAGTCCATGTCCGGCTCAGTGGTCTGGGCCCTCAGGCTGCTGCTCAGAGGTTGACTGGGCTGAAGAAAGGCCTCCTGGGAAACCTGGACTTCACACACGACCATCACACTGCAGTTCAATAAGCTCCGCTGTGCTGCTTCAACCCCAGACCCCGAAGAGTCATATGTTCACAGAAATATTGACATTTGGGAAATGGCACCATTTTCTGCAGAAGTGATAAAGACCGTACATGTTCGTACACTTCATGGTGTTGTCTCAGGTCACACGTTGTTGCTGTGAACCCAACGGACGTGTTCACGTTACGCCCCTCAAAACGGGAGAAATCATCCCGAGTGATGTGGTGATGTTTCCTCAGCCAACATTTACCGAAGGAGGAGAACACCGTGAATTCTCCGGGCAGGCGAAGACAAAAGCAGTCGATCTCAGGATACCTGATCAGGCTACTTAGCAGATGATTGATAAAGCAATGATGAATTAACTTTGAACAAAAATCAATGAAATAAACAATGAATAAATAACAGTTTCTCAGTATTTCAATCTATCTTAGCACACTACAAGTTCTCGCTGTTTTAAACACATTTTATACCTTTTTCGTTATTTTACAGGACTTTAACCTATTTGAGTATGAATTGACTTTTTTTTAAATGGTAACAGATCATTATCCTTTCCACTTGTCACATACAGCCGGTATATCTGCTGTGGAGATCAGGACGGTGGTGGTGAAACAGTGAAGGTGAAAAATGCAGAATTTGTATTGAGATTTTTGTTTTGTTTAGGTTAGGTTAGGTTAGGTTAGGTAGTTACTTTATTAACCCCGAGGGGAAATATTTTGTTTGTTTGTTTATTTCATGACCACTATAGGAGTGGTTTACAATAAGTGACCAATAACTAATGAGTCATGTATTAGCATCGATATAAAAAACAATCCTTTAATTTATAAAACAAAGTTTCTCCATTGTTTAAGTTTGTATACAACTAAGACGCCACAAACACACAATAGAAGAGATGTTCCATTAGGAAATATACAAACATGTAAATAATCTAAACTTTTGAACACAGTGCTTTACAAAATAGGAGATTCTAGTTATTATTTGTATTACTTCATTTGATACAGCCGTCTCTCCTGTTTCGACCCTCAAAGTAAGTTAATGTTGGATTGAACTGTGAAAAGGGATAAAATCACAGTGGCACAAAAACAATGTAGTTATGAACTGATCATATCAATAAGTGATAATAATTATAATTTAGGATACTAGCAGCAATTCATAATGGACTGTGCAATATGCTCTTATGATGTAATACTTATGGTATGTGTGTGTCTGTTTTGCCCCCCCCCCCCTCCCCCCAGTTGTTGTGTTTCTCTGCTGTTTTTAATAGAGAGATCGAATCATTTTGATTATAAACGTAGAAATACACTCAGAGTGCCTCTAAATTTGAGTTTCTCCAAAAATCATTGAGATGATAATAACAACAACAAAGTACATCCAACACGAAGTGTTTACGTAACAGGGCTCCTCTCAGGCAGTCATCGGTCCATGTGGTCCGACCAGCTGTCCGAGACAAGACGTGCACTGGCCCTTTAATGGACGGACTGCTCCATTCATATTCATAGGGGAGAACTGACTGGCAAACAAACAGACATACTTCAGTCTATTAAATATATAAAGAGTCACGAGGACATACAAAATAAAATAAGATAGAAAGTGTAGCTCTAAAAACATAAAGGCTCACCGTCACGTGAAAAGGCAGTGAAGCAGCAGTCTGTCGGAGTCTCCTCTCCCGCTCAGCAGCATCTGCTGCTTCAGTACAGACTGACCGCTAACAGGTGCGTCAAGGTGGACGTCTTAAGTAGATCACAAACCGGAACACATTGGAGCTTGACCTTCAAAATAAAAGTACAGCAGGGTCAAAACTATACCTGCAACTTCTGACCTAAATTGTATCAATCGTTTCCCTATTTTCATTCATTACATAGTCTCTATTATTTTCAGTGCCTCCTATATTTTCAATCCTAAATATATTTATAATTCGATTTTTAAACTTTGCATTTATTTTGGAACTTCTTTGAAGGCTGATGTTTACAAATCAAACTGTATTAATTACAACACACTTTACCTGTACTATTTTATAGTATTCAGTACGAGTACAGTACAGAATAAAAACACTTCTCAAGTTTTTTCCAGAGCGTCTTAGGGTCAAATGAACCGGCCCCTTTCAACATGAGAAAGAACGATGTCAATAAGGAAAGCTTTATAATTTACATAAACGTCATCAAAGTTAAACGCGAGACGAATTGTAGACAAAATTCGACCATTATTTTGAAAGCTCTGACCGGAAGCGCTGCTGTTATCACCACCGAGGTGACAGTGGTGCTGCTGGCTGGGAACAGGATGCTGTCAGGCCGAACAGACGCACCGACCTAACGGTGAGAAACCGCAGCAGCATCCTTTGTTTTCCGGAGCTGGATGTCCAGGTAAGGCCAGCGGACCGGACTTCCTGTCTCACCTGTGATAACTAAACGGTCTCTGACCCCGCTGGCGACGCGCAGCGCCTGTCTTTTCTCCCCCTCTCATTCCCAGTCATGTCGAAACTATGGCTATTGTTCGGCTTGCTGTCACCCAGGCTGCAGCTCAGGAGGATCCACATACCGCCACATGGGCCCGTTCATCCGACGGGCGCGCGGCGCGTTGTTGTGTTGTCTGCACAGCTGTGCGAGTCTTTAGGGTGGTGTTACACACATCCACGACTGTGCTGCTGTATCAGTGGAGGTTTGGCATTGCATTGCACCACCACCAGCGCGCGCACGCCTGCACGCACGCCTCCCCGTGTGGTTAACGTTGGTGTCAGCTGCAAAGGTGTGTGTGTGTGTGTGTGTGTGTGTGTGTGTGTGTGTGTGTGTGTGTGTGTGTGTGTGTGGTACCAACAGGTCGGACCTGTTCAGGGTTCAGGGGTACTGAACGTGATCAGTGTGTTCATTCTCCTGGTCGCTCATCACGTGACAGCTCTGCTCTGTTTTTATTACAGTCTTATTGTTGGTCCCAGGTATGATTACCAGAATGACGTGTACAGGTGTGTTCCCGCTCTGCAGGTACCCTGAATGCACAGAAGTTGTCAAGGAAACAAAGAATTCAAAACATGTCATTTAAAAAAACAAAACATTATTGGACTGGTCATTGGCAAAAAAACCCAGTAATGTCGGTAGATGTTGTGCAAACTTCAGCCAGATATTGAAAATATATGCATCAGATTATGCACCTGAATGCTCATTTCCATGCTCTGCTTTCATGTGTAGGAGTTGGATCATTGAGATTAACAGCTGTTGGACTTTATTTTGGTGAAATCTGCAAAACATGATGCATTACCGAGAGGAAAGTTACAGTTTCCTGGCAGCTCCTCACTGACGTCTCATGTTTTCATCTGTTTGTTGTCTCCCGGTGGAGCGAGCTGACCTTACAACAGAAGTTTGACCTTATAACACCAGGTTACTGTCACAGGCTTCTTCCAGCCCTCTGTGGGTGGTGTTGTAAATAAGGCTGCAGTTTTGTCATGATCAATGAATCTGTACGGTATTTTTATGATTAATTGATTAGCTGTTTGTCTTTAAAAATGGTATAAAACATAGACCATGTTTATTATCAGTATCAGTTTCCCGCTTTATCTCGTTAATTATCCTGCCAAACGCTGAATATGGGATCCAGCATTCTTCAGACGGCCTTTCACCCCAAAAATAAGGCTGACCAGTATAAATAATATAAACAGTATAATCACTAACTGTTGCTCCTTCAGTAATCATGTTGCTGTCTGTCTGCTGGATTTCTGATTCATGCAGTTTGAGTTTTGATTATTCAGACCAGGCACGTGAGTGATGAGTGTTTGTGCATGCTGCCAGCGGTGATGAGAGTTTTTATTTCTTGTAAAATGAAGGTCATTCAAGCTCCTATTGTGACGCGTGCCCTCAAAATGTTAAAGATTTAATTTGAAATAGCTTTAGTCCAGTGTCCCTGCAACAGATTGAATTTTAGCTCTGCCCTGGGATGAAGTTTATATCACATAAATCTGTGTTTTAACTCTTAATGTTGGTGCAACAGTTGCCAAAAAACAACAACAACAACAACAACAAAAAGGGCATTGTCTCAGCAGTGACCACTGACCAGGCTTCTGCTATACGATGATGACTCTTTGGAACCTGACTCGCTCACAGCTTCAAGACGCTGTGCTCACGGACAATCGCTTTGGTGGACACGATCTTTACGAAGCAGCAGCAGTGGCAGCTGGTTTTGGAGCATGCTGATGGGTTAAACCGGAGGTCTACGCCCAGTAGGATGGAGCGATTGCAAATGATTCTCAACAGAGCGTACAAACCACAGACTGTATATAAAACATGACGTAGCTTCGAGGTCTGAAAACTGAGGTCTTAAACTGCAATACCAGCGAGTGCCACTAGAGGTCGGCTCCAAAAAGCCTCCGGCTCCATAGACTCCCATTCAACTTCTCTCATCAAATCCAAAGTGAATAAAATGTGTCCATCAGTTATCTCGGTGTTGTTAGCTAAAGTCACTCCTTCTTATTAGTTTTCTGGAGGTCCATCTGAAAATAATCCCTCATTCATTAGAAAAGAAGATTCAAGAAGACCTGTTTTTGGGGGCGTGTCTGTTTGATTGACAGGTCTGTGGTGCAGTTAGGTTACAGCTATCGGTGGGCGGGACGTAGTATTGTCAGGTTTCCAATCAGATCGGTCAGATCCACCTCTGGCTCCTCCCCCAGCTCGTCCAAATATGGTCACTTCCTGCTCCAAACCGCTCCGAACTAGCAAAGATGGTGACGGACAGAATCTGAACTGGAGGCTTCATAATGTTCACAAACCAACGATGACATCACTGATGGTTGATGACATAACTGATGGATGATGGTTGGTCAGAAGCCTAAAATGATTTGGTTGTGGTAAATGACTGTAACTTCTTCAATCACATCATCTGGATTTGGGAAAAAATCTACTTAAAATCTATTTGAGTGAGCCTCCCGAACAAGTTCTTTTCTCGAGGAAACCATGAGCTGTACTTCCAAGTCAAATTTAAAAGTTCTCATAATGTGCTTAATCCTCCAATATTACATTCATAAATGTGTTGAAATCCCTGTGAAGCGTTGGTGGAGGCTGCAGCCCTGCAGGGCCTGAAGCTGCAGTCAGAGCCAGGAACACGGCGCAGTGTTTGTGTTTGACTGGACTAAATGATCCAGTATTATCATATATGTCGGTCAGCGAGGCGCTCTCTGTGGCCCTGAAGGACAATTCCATGACTTTTCTCTGACTCCGGAACAAGATCAAAGTGTGAACAACATTAGAACCACTGATAGAGAGGTGTGTTGTTCTACAGACAGTAGAAACACTGATAGAGAGGTGTGTTGTTCTACTGACAGTAGAAACAGTGAGAGAGGTGTGTTGTTCTACTGACAGTAGAACCACTGATAGAGAGGTGTGTTGTTCTACTGACATTAGAAACACTGATAGAGAGGTGTGTTGTTCTACTGACATTAGAAACACTGATCGAGAGGTGTGTTGTTCTACTGACAGTAGAAACACTGATAGAGAGGTGTGTTGTTCTACTGACAGTAGAAACACTGATAGAGAGGTGTGTTGTTCTACTGACAGTAGAACCACTGATAGAGAGGTGTGTTGTTCTACTGACAGTAGAACCACTGATAGAGAAGTGTGTTGTTCTACTGAGAGTAGAACCACTGAGAGAGGTGTGTTGTTCTACTGACAGTAGAGCCACTGATCGAGAGGTGTGTTGTTCGACTGAGAGTAGAACCACTGAGAGAGGTGTGTTGTTCTACTGATAGTAGAACCGCTGATAGAGAGGTGTGTTGTTCTACTGACATTAGAAACAGTGAGAGAGGTGTGTTGTTCTACTGACAGCAGAAACACTGATAGAGAGGTGTGTTGTTCTACTGACATTAGAAACACTGATAGAGAGGTGTGTTGTTCTACTGACAGTAGAAACACTGAGAGAGGTGTGTTGTTCTACTAACAGTAGAAACACTGATAGAGAGGTGTGTTGTTCTACTGACATTAGAAACACTGATAGAGAGGTGTGTTGTTCTACTGACAGTAGAAACACTGATAGAGAGGTGTGTTGTTCTACTGACAGTAGAAACACTGATAGAGAGGTGTGTTCTACTTCTAGGTGGAAACACTGATAGAGAGGTGTGTTGTTCTACTGACAGTAGAAACACTGATAGAGAGGTGTGTTGTTCTACTGACATTAGAAACACTGATTGAGAGGTGTGTTGTTCTACAGACAGTAGAAACAGTGAGAGAGGTGTGTTGTTCTACTGACATTAGAAACACTGATAGAGAGGTGTGTTGTTCTACTGACATTAGAAACACTGATAGAGAGGTGTGTTGTTCTACTGACAGTAGAAACACTGATTGAGAGGTGTGTTGTTCTACTGACAGTAGAAACACTGATAGAGAGGTGTGTTGTTCTACTGACAGTAGAAACACTGATAGAGAGGTGTGTTGTTCTACTGACAGTAGAAACACTGATAGACAGGTGTGTTGTTCTACTGACATTAGAAACACTGATAGAGAGGTGTGTTGTTCTACTGACAGTAGAAACACTGAGAGAGGTGTGTTGTTCTACTAACAGTAGAAACACTGATAGAGAGGTGTGTTGTTCTACTGACATTAGAAACACTGATAGAGAGGTGTGTTGTTCTACTGACAGTAGAAACACTGATAGAGAGGTGTGTTGTTCTATTGGAAACACTGATAGAGAGGTGTGTTGTTCTACTGACAGTAGAAACACTGATAGAGAGGTGTGTTGTTCTACTGACAGTAGAAACACTGATAGAGAGGTGTGTTGTTCTACTGACAGTAGAA